>NW_017297898.1:972507-1017653 GCF_001594075.2 Trachymyrmex cornetzi | reverse complement strand
TCAGAGGGGGATTATTTTGAAGGGGATAACATAATTTTGGATGAATAAATGAATATTTTTTTATAAAAATGAAAAGTCACCTTACTTTTTGATCACACCTCGTACAGTAATATTCCGATACCGGAAACTTTAAACATGTTTTTCTCAAAACCACTTTTTCGAAATTAGTGTGCAAGATAACTCAAAAACTATTTGACCAATCGACTTCGTCTAAAGTTTTTTAGTTACATAATTGTTAATCATTTTAAATGAACTAAAAACATTTGTTAAAATTTAGTATAAATAATTATTTTTGCATAAAGGAGTCGAAATTTTATGTTCGAAATCGAAACTTTTTTTTTCAAAGTTCCACAATTCTTACAATTTGATATTTTTCTTCTATTTAAAAAAAAATTCATTTAGGATAAAATATTATCTAATTTCAAAAAATTTTTGGTTTTTTTTATTCAAGCAAGAATTACAGGCTTCACATTGCATGCCAATTAACAACGTCTGTGCCGAAGTACAATAATGATTAATATATAACTTATTATTGCATTCATTATTTTCATATTAAAAAATTATTTTGTATTGTTAAAATTTATAACAAATCACCCCTAAAATTTTAGAAAGATCGACTTCATGATTTGTTCATAAAAAATTTGTAAAAAACAGCTACTTTTCTAAACTAGATTCCCCCTTCAATTCTCTATAATTGTTATCTATTTCATTTTATAATTATAACGTTGTATTTTATAATTATAATGTTTATATACAATATTTTTGATATATTAATGTACTCGCGGATTTAAATGCAAATGACTCATAAACAAGATAAACGATGTCACGCGATGAAGATTAGCAAATAAATAAGAATAAATAAGAACGATGAATATGTCAGGTGCGAGCGAACTTTCTGAAATGTTGTTACATTTTCCGAGTTGTCGCGTTGACAAACGAGGTAAGCCCAATGCTAAATAACTCATGAAGAAAACGCGGCGTCGTGTAACAAGCAACGATGGACGGAGGCATAGAGCGAAAACGTAAACAGCGGACACGTTATGTGTCAAAGCAGAGAAAAACGAAGAGGATTCCGCCGCGCGAATGCGAACGAGCGCGCGATGAAATATGCGAGTTCGAGAGCGGCAATGTGCGACCGCAACTTTCGGCGTACCGCATTTTCCATCGGACTAGCTTTGTGCGTGCGAGAATATTTACGATCCGCGGCTTTTGTGCGGCATATCGATTTACGCAAGCCTGATGCTGACGCCATGCCGATACCGCTCTCGAACTCCTGCTAATAAATGTAACAAACGCGATCGTTTCGTACAATTCCCAATTCTACGATTGAAATTTTTGTCAGGGATAACTTGAAAATGTTATTAATTCATAAGCCGTTTTGTACATTAGAGAAAGAGAGAAAGACGCATTACCGTTATTACACTAATGGATTGATTTAACGAAGTAAGGAACAAGGGTAATATTTAATACGCTCTTAGTAGCGCTCTTAAATTATCCGATATTCATCACACCGAGCGGTACCCGAGAGAATGAACGGGCGGATTTTAATTAACATCGATGACCGCATCGAGATTCGTATAACAGGAAAGAAGAGGTGGAGAAAGGATTGAGGGATGAACGAACGGCTGTTGCCGCACAAACTCTAGAATTATCCGAGAGCGCGTCCACCGATTCCAGGCCGAACAAAAGAGAAGAAGGAAGGAAACGAACTGCGATAAAGGATGGTCCAGAAGCGGGTTCTCTCCTTCGAGATGGAGGAGCCGGCAATTATAGGGATCGGTTCGCCTGTGGGGAACTGTCTTAACGTTTTCTCCGGTAATTGCGTCGTATCACCCTCTTGCAAAAATAAGGAAGAACAGCGCTGAATAATCAGAGAAATAGAGAAAAGGAGAGAGAGAGAGAGAGAGAGAGAGGCGTGAGAGGCAAGCGGAGAAAATCGCAAAAAGGAAAAAGAAACGGCAAAAAACAAAGGAATGGATGAGAGGGCGGAACGGCAAGAGAGCCTGCAAATCGTCGGCCATCCTCTTCAGAAAAGGGTGCCAGAGTCCTGGCGTTCCGTCACTCAGGATGGATCTTCTGCTCCTCTCTTCCCTGTTCTCCTGTCCATCTCCGGTCACCACGATCGTTCATGAGAATTATGAAAGCCGGTATTTTACCTCCTATTGTGCCAGGGACGACGCCCGACGTCGTTTATTTCTCATGAAGCCTAAATAAAACGGCCAATAACAGAGAATCGCAAATCAACGTCGACTGGCGGTGCAACGAAATGTATGTTTGCTTTTTCACGAACTGACGTTTTGTTTATATGTACACTGGATACACCATGTTGTAAGCTGATCTTTACGCATGGTTCCGTTTATTTAAGAGGGGTGTAATCCTTTTTTCCTTAAAATTCATGCTTTCCAATTAATTTGCAGATTAAGGTTACATTAAAGAAAATTGGTTTAAATTAAACGTGAGGGGCGGAACTAAATGAACCATTCTGCTGAAATAAGTCTAGAAAAATATATGAAAATTTTAAACGGTTGGAATTTTCATGAGATAATGTCATGTAGTATGCACAGCTCTTTTATGAATATTCCCAACCGCGCTTAAAAACTTGATTTCATTTGAGTAAAAGATTGTTATGTTTTACGTTGAAATTTTTATAAATAAAAAATTAGCTTTCGTAGTACATTTTATTCTTTACGTAAATACGAAATAAATGTGGATTATAGACATAGTTACGTTATAAATCCCTTATACTTAACTATTTTAATAAGAGAGATTAATAAAAGAGAAATTTAATTCAGAATTAATATGTTTTTGTAAAGAGATCTGTTTAATGTTTAATATGCATCAGAGAGATGGACAAATGTGTTTTCAAGGTTTAAGTTACCTCGCTCCGTAGGTCATGCATTTCCAGGCATGGTAATATTGACTGTATTAAAGAAATAAATCTGAATTTCTGGTGTCCTACGTGTTGCTCGCCTGTAAATGCCTTTCTTATCCCAGGTAGTACGCCATGCATTCAAATGAGCTACAAACACGGGATCGAGAGTATCGCGAACAGGATGCCGAATGAGAGTGGGTGACAGCGGGTGAAGGCCACTGGGTGGAATAAAAACGAATGCAAAGGTACGACGAGGGTGACAGAAAGAAATATGAGCAGAGGAAGTACGGGATTGTAAAGATAAAGAGGATTGTAAAGATAAAGAGGACGACGCTAAAAGATACGAAGGATCGGAGCACATAATAAAAAGGAAATGGTCAAAATGGAGATGGTGAACTTCGACGCAGCAAAAACCCACACCGGAGAAAATTAAGGACTAACGACGAGGAGTGGACTGAAATACACGATGGCTGTCCTGTAACCCAGTAAAATTGAGGAAAACAGGATATGCGAACGCATACGAGTCTGATGATGGGAACATGTGGGGCGCGAGGAAGAATGAGAAAGGAAAAGAAAAAAAGTTGGAATGATGAACTCGCTCGAAAAAGTGCGGGTGGTAATGTAGGGAGCCCCGGTGGACGAGAAATAAAAGTGGAACGAGAATAAACGACTGGCTAAATAAGGGGGAAATATTACGACGGCAGAGGTAGGAGGGTAATAGATAAAGGTGGACGCGACGAATAAAAGAGAATTGTACTAACGGGGAAATATACGAAATGCGGGACGCACTGTGGAAAGAGGAAAGTTTACTTAAAAGAAAGTCTAAAGTACGGGAGAGGCTGAGGTATCTTCAAGCGAATTTGCTACGGATATCCTGGCAGAATATCTATTCCTTCGAGGATTTGAAAAGATAAAATCGTTGAGTTCTTGATCGCGCAGTGAAAGATGTTATATTAAAGTGCAAGAGATCGCAAAGTATACCTGATAGAAGAAGCTCAAATATTTACTCGAAGGGATTGCTGCAGATAATTCTTCAATTTGAAAATATTTTATTTATTTAGAATTTATGTTTATTATAAAATTATAATACTTATTAATTTATAATTATTATATTAATTAATGATTTTCTTTATAGCATTTAATGTTTTAATATTTTGATATAAAAAAAACACGTTTACGATATAATCGTCTTTTGGTAATATTTATTAGGCTAATAAAGCTCATTAAACTTCAGTATTTGCCCAGTGTTTCCTATTATTGAACCACTAATTACCTCAACGTAATTCGCATTAACGAGCTCATTAATGTTCGTTCATCGCTATGTTAATCCTACAATAACTTCTCTTTGAAACCATTACCATCACATGCGCGGTGCACTAACTTCTGTGTCCCTTTTACATTCACATGAATGAGCATCGACAATTTAATTTCACTTAAGTGACTTCGACAACGGTGATGTAGTTTTTGCTGGGTAACGCAGGATTTTCCGTCCTTTCTGTCGCTGTATTGAAGGCGGCGAAGATAATTCGGAAAAAAGATGCCAAGAGACGATACGTGACGCGATGTTGGTATTAAAACGCAAGTAGAGAGAGAGATAAGGATTGATAAAGTCCCGGCGAGGGTGTAATTGCGCCTAGTCTAGCGGTTGCTGGCCGGCGCCCGCGGGCCGCTTCAACCTCCGATGTCTCCTAATGTAATTTTGTTTGCGAATCCCAGAGGCGGACGTGGATGAGGACAAATTAGGTTAGGGGTAGCTCTGCGGCTTGTGGCATTTCGCTCGTAATTCTTTCCATCCCGCGCTACGGCGTAAATTAGTCTACTACACCCCCTTGCTCCCCGTTCTTTTCCCGTGGCGGCTCGCTTCGGTAGAGTCCTCCTTTTTCGTCCTCGAGGCGTAATTGCGCGCGCGTCGCAATCTCCTTTATATCTTTCATTGCCATTTTATTTATTTAACCAGAGTTAAGTTGTCTCCGCTGAGGGTCTGCGCATTGAAATAATGGTTTATTTTATCTCGAGTCGCTTTGGACATTACGCAGCTATGATAAAGCTGACAATCTTTCAGAAACCGAATTGAATTTAATCGCGGGGATTTACCGTATCGTTGCATTCTCTGCTACTTGTTTCCCCTTTCATCCCGTTTCTTTTTGTTATTTCAAACTTGTCCTTATCGTTGCGCATCGTTCCTTTAATTCGAATAGTTTTGAAGCCAATTTATGGGCCGAAGTAAAACTTATTGAACGGAATAAGAGAGAAACATATCGTATTTTCCACTTGTTCATATGTACATACGAGTGGCTGTATCAACGTATGTACAAGCGGCAAAGTATCCTTTTTATGTCGCGTCTGTCTTCTTTTTTGTTTTCAAATTTTCCACAACTCTACTAGTTTAATTTCTATTTGAAGTTCTATAGTTGGGTTGTTACATGTTTCAATAAATTTCAGCTTACTCGTTCTTTCACTCTCGTTCTTATTCTCTTTCATTTTTATCCCTTTTGTCCATTAGATAAATTACCGTATATCCGAAAGTAAAATAATTGTACCTGTCTCTTGCGTAGCAACTGTTCATAGATACGTTCATTCTATTGTGTTGATTTTGGTGTTCGACTATACTTAAAGCACATAACTATGACTTTCTGTATGTCTTTCGTATATATCATTTTATACGTAGAGAAAGAAGCATTGAGAAGAAAAAAATGTACGATCAAAATTTGAATGTTTTAAAATCGCGAGAATATAATGCAAACGTAGCTCAAGTTTTTTTAAGAATAAAAGAAATCGGTATATAGAAACAGAATCACTGTACATCATAATGAGATGCATTTTTAAAACTTTTCCACATACAAAATTGTTATTTATGCTCTCGGCTCGTGGTTTTGTTCGACAAACCAAATTTTATCCATTAACGATTGACTCGAGATGTCGATGTATCATTATACCGATACACCATCAATGATAATGACAGCGCGTTCGTTAAGCGATAATTGATCAACTCGCTATTCGTACGTTGCTTATTACGAGCGAGAAATGTAACGAGGAACGAAGTAGTAGGTATAAAAATGGTTCGAAATCGGAACCAAAGCTAACATCATAAATCCAAGCTGCCGTAAATTCCGATTGCAACTTTTCATGCCTTATTTACGTTTTTCTATGCTTCGGCGCAGAAAATATAAATTGATGTCGATACAATGTAAAGCTGAAAGGTATACATGAGGGAATTTGTAAACTTATATTCTCAGAGAATATATCTTTATTATGAGTCTAAGGAATTCAACATCGAGCTGTCATAAAGATTGCAAATTTAGAATTCGTAACGTTTCTTCAATATCAATATCCTCATAATATTATCAGTTATATGCCAAATAATCTTAAAAATAATTTTTTTTTTAAATATTGATATAGAAGATTGCTTTAATAGTTGTAAATTGTCTGCGAACTAAATAATGACATCTAATTCGCATTCCGTTTGCATGACAACTTCATTTTACATCTCAAGTGCTCGAATACTTCTCACTGCAAACTGCCACGAGAATTACCATCTCTACCTAAACATCGTCTGTGCATTTGCCTAAAGAGCAGACGTTTAAAAAAAGATTCTCTTCCTCCCTCCCGACGATGAAACTCACCTGCCTATACCGCGCTCTTTGCGAGTATAGGTACCTGAGACAGGAAAAATCCAAAGGGATTTTGCGGTTGCCGCATATCTTTCGCTTACGATTATGTTTGCCGCTTGTGGAAAAAGGAAGAGCACTCTCGCGGAAACACCACCACCAGTTTTCCCCCCTGCGGTACCTCTAACTTCCGTGAATTTCCGCCGTTAGGAAACGCATTGGGGAACAGGTGTGCTAAAAGACTGTTTATACATTTTTATTTTTACGTCATTGTGCGATTATATCCCTGGTATATAACGCTATATATAATTTAAGCTTCGTAATTCTCAATTTTTTTTCTCTAATAATGTTGCATCTTATGAAAATGTAGGCGATTAATTGTTTTCTTAATTCTGAATTATTCCAGAAAAAAAACTCACTAAGCCCATCTGAGCTCAAAATTAGCTTCATTAAATGGCGAAGATATATTCATTGTAATTAATTATAATTAATAGGATAAAAATTAATGAAAATAATAAAATTTTTAATAATTTTTTTTAATTTGTTTAAAATTTATATTTGTTATTATAATTCTGATTATTCAATTATCAGATTATTCAATCCTATTTGTACGAAGTCCAGCCAACTTTGTTTCATCCGAATTATATACTGTCTGCAGTCGACCGCGCGCTCGTTAATATAACCGCAGCTTAACATATATCAGGAAAATGAGCTGGACACAACATGATTAACTTTTGAGAGAGAGAGAGAGAGAGAGACCTAGAGCTTGCGACATATTACTCCCCACAAGTGTGTATACTAGTATTATAGTGTCATACCAGTAATGTTGACCCTATTTAACACAACATAAAACTAGCCACGAAGTATGTGCGAATTAATTATTAAAGATAAGTTTAATTGTCAATGTTCGTATTACCTTGAAAATTCTTTTAAACACTTTTTATATCTACCAAAAAAAGAGCGAGGAAAAACGCTTCGATTACCATGACATCCGCTTATGTTATCATATCAACGTGATGCATCCTATTGCTCTTTTTCGTCATGTGTATATTTTATTCGGACCTTCTAATTCCTAACCGACATCATGAAGATCGAGAAAAAGCGCCAGCTGTATAATTTAATAGAACAAGTCGTCCTTTGATAAAGGATAATGCACCTCGTGGACTTGTTATCATTCACTGCACTCTTTCGAGTGCGACAGAATGCGGACGCGCGACCAGTAATTTTTTTATGCTGCCTGCGGATTATTCGAAATCAGCAAAATATGATTTCTATTCGCCTAATGGAAAAAAGGATCGTCATGGCGTGTTATTGTTCGCTGCGATATTGTTACATTTTTTTAATATAATTTATTATTGAATTAACATTTGAAAATTACTCGGGAAATTAACGCAATACAAACATTTTATTGTAATTTTAGGAAAAATAAATACATTTGTCCGCATTTACACTTATATAGACATGGAACTTATCTATACCTATACGATATTTTGGAAAGAGAAAGGGTAGAATAGAGAGAAAGGTCTAAGCACGAGGAACACGTGCAGGTTCCCATGCGTTACAAAGAATATTATTATTGGAGAAGAGATGATTAGTTCTCTTTTTCAGCGGATGTCCCCTTCACCGCACATTTATTTCCGATGTCCCATTTTCCGTTTCGCTCGCTTCGACCCTTTTACCGCCACATTCGCTTGAATTTCTATTCACAGTGCGGTGCTTTTAACTTTGATGAATCGTATTTAAATTCAACTATGAATCATTACTCGAATTCGTGTAACTGTGGCACACGAAAAAAAGAATTACGAATTGCAAAGAGATTGAATGTTTTTAATCATCGAAGGATAAAAATTATGGTATTTTTACATGAAATAACGACATAATACATTGAGAAAAAAGTTTTTAACTTGACTAAATATACTTAGTTTGTAGTGATTATTTAGTTCAGGTATTTATATATTTAGATTAAATATATGTGAGTCATGTCAACACAAAATCTTGTAATTTAAAACATGTTGTTTGAATTAACAAATATTTACTTGACATCCTATAATCTCTGCATTATAAAAAAATATTACTTGAATCAACTAATATTTTTTTTAAAGCAGCAATTTCTTTCTCAGTGTAGGATCGATAATTTTATACGTTTCTTCTTTTACGTATGGTTAACGTTGAAGTTTAAGTTTGTAATGTGTTAAAATGTCGATCATTGATGCGGCACATATAGAGATAAAAAATCTCGTCGTCGATATACTCATGAGAACGCTGTCGTAGCGTTTATGAAGAACAGGTAAGCCTATAGAGGCCTTAGGCGAGCAGATAATTACAGTACCGAGCTTAGCGAATATACCAGAGTGTACTGTGCAGAAGCCTCTGCAAATTGTCGGTGAGTCAGATTTGCCCGGCTGTTGTTCGATGCTGCCATTAACCGCCAGGCTGACACACATCGCGCACATGTACTGCTCGTGCAACTTTAACACAAGTAACACATGGCTGACAGATAGAGCAATTTGAAATAGTAAAATTTGCAAAAATCTCATTTTTCAAATTAAGTCATCAATGAAAACATTGCCTTCGGGAATAGATATACATTATACGTTCGGATCACAGATTCATGTACATAAGATAAAAATTGAGAAGTTGCTGAAATTAAATAACTGTTATTTTATAATATTTATAAAAAGACAAAATAAAATGAGTTAAATATTACATTGTAGAAAAAACCCATCAGGTTTAGTAATACATGCATTAATGTAAAAAATATACACATAAAAATTTGTAAAAATAATGTTATAACATATTACGAAAATATATTATAAAAATATTTAACAAGAATTAAAACAATATTCAATTGTTGACAGTTGTTGATCAGAGATATACGTTTTTGAAACATTGCCTATCTAAACTTGTACAATAAACAAATTAATTTGGAAAACTATTAAATACATTTTTTAATATTAATCTGTGTTTTCAAAAAGTTTCAAGTAAATTCTTTTTATATGCCGACATATAGCTTAAGCCTTTTGAGCCATGCAATTGCGAAATTTCCAGTCTTTTTAATGTTTATTTTTACAAGTTTATAAATATATACATGTTTTTATAATGCATCCATTTGCTAATGAAAATGTAACAACTTTTTTTGTAGAACAATGTTCAGCTCATTTTATTTTGTTCACTTATTACAAAATAACAGCTTTTTAGTTTTAACAATTATCTAATTTTTATCCTGCATTGTCGCTAAATATTTGTTATTTCACTCATACAAATGTTCTAGCTGCACGTGGATATCGAAAATTTTTTGTAAGCCAGGAGCGTTTAATTTTTATTAATAAATATTCCGTGTGCAATAGTCGATCAATCTTCATTTTTATGAGGATGAATGTAATATTCTGCCGCGAAGCACGAAGAACTGAAGTTTCGAATGTTGTCTTATTTTTCTATTTATTACAGTTGCAAAATTACCTCCGATTTTTATAGGCAACATGGGCATGTCGTTTACATACCATACATTAGGAAAAGTGTCCTCATTAATTCTAAGCCCGGTAATGTAGTCTGGCGTGTACGTAGAAGCCACGTATGTATCTTATGTATCTTCAATGCTACCGAGTTCTCGAGGTCGACAGCGAGAAACGTGTGCCAGGCATCATGTCTGGTCCCGTGGGTGTGAAAGGTAATTCATAACAGAGTTTAACAAATTGCTCGGAGAGACGCCTACGCCTCCTGTGCCGTGCGTTTATACGTGCGAACGTCATCATGGCGAAATTCGTGACACATCGCGTCTCTTCGACTGTCTTCAAAGCAATAGCGAGACGTGCGGGAAGGCATGAGCCATACTTTTCTATTCTCTTCTCTTTCTTTCTTTTCTCCTACATGCGCCGCATGTGGAATTTTATACGTAACCCAACGGAGAACGCCCGACCAAACCGACGTCGAGACTGTCGCGTTGCCAGGAAAAGAATGGTCGTCTGCCTCTACGTTGACTACTACCACTGGCATTACTTCCAGTCGGGAGTGAAAGGAATAGTCGCCTGTCTTGCATTACGTTAGCCTCTGTGGCCATCAGTTACGGCTATCTGAATGTCTTAATCTGGGAGCTGTCGCAGCTAAATATAATATCACCACTAGATAGGTACACTTGGAAACGAAATCATGTGCACACAATTTTCTTTAACTAATATGTAACGAATAAAAAGAGTTGAGCAATTAAAATGATTTTATTCATAAATGTAGATTTTTTAAAATTAAGTACAATAATTTATTTAAATAAAAGTTAGAAAAATAATTAAAATTTATGCAAATAATTAAATTAAAAAATTTTAAATAATGCTTGGAAAAATTAATATAGATAGTAAATAATTCGAATAAATTGTTTAAAAAAACTAATACACTTCTTGTGAAAGGGTACTCATTTATGTTTTTAAAAAATTAATGAATCTTTATGCAAAAAATGCTTTCAAGCTCATCATACATTTAACATGTACATGAATTAACACGGCGGATATAATGATAAAGGGGAGCACTTAATTATTTACATCTTGCTTTTACACCAAAACTTATTATATTCTTGTTGCCCAACTGTTCAAGAATGCGGTGGATGCATCACCCTTAGTTAAAGTGCACTAAAATTTTTTTAAATATATAACAAAATATAACTATTATAAAATATAATTATTTTATTGTTTCTCTCTCTCTCTCTCTCTCTCTCTCTCTCTTTCTGTATATCAATTTAATTTCATATTTAAATTATATTTATAATTCATAAAGCAATAATTCAAATTTAATCTTTATTATTGTAATGATTATTGTATAAGTAATTTTTGGTCTAACCGAACAACTTTTATATTTTTCTTATAATAAAACAATATGTGCAATCCGGCAACAATTGCCTTGTAATAATTGTTAGGCAACCTAATAATTGGTTGCCTAAGCAAAGCTATTATTTGGATACATTGACCTTATATAAGTACTTATACAGTAAGTAATGCTTGATCCAAGATACTACACCATGTGTCTTGATATAAAAAGAGCAATGATAAATGATTCTTTACTACATTTAATTTTTAGTCCTTTAAATGTGAACAACGTATATATACACCTTGAAGAAATAACCACTCATTTTTGCAAAGATTATATAATATCTAGACATCGGATTTTTTGCAGATATTTTTTGCAGCATGCACAAAATATACAAATTTGCACAAATATGTAAATATGCACAATATGTATAAATATGCATTTTTACAATGCTTTTTTAATAAAACAAATTTCTATTTTGATATTACTTTCTAAATTTAAAAAAAAATATAAGGTTGCATAAAAATCCGATATGTAATAATATATACTAAATTAACGAACAGCTCCCATTTTTACTTTTATACTAAGGCTCCGAAAACCTTTTACAAGGTCTTGCAAGCAACGTACGATATTATAACTCTGACTTAGATGCATTGTCTCAGAGTATATGCCAACCATTTATATTGTTAAATATACATATTAGAACATTCTTTCCCCCGTCCCCGTATATGACAACGTCCACTTAAGCGCGGTTGTATCCAGAATCTCCGACGTTGAACGCACACGCGTTGCGCACATCTTAAGCGCATATACGAGAGCACACGTCTGCATAATGCATACGCATACAGAAACTGGAGTCGGTCCGACCGACCGGCACCATTACAGGCACTATGGAGGTCGAGAAGAAGGACGTTTTTATTCCCTCGTTCCATTATTCCCCAGCATACGAAAACTCCTCGGTGGGACCTCTCGCGGCAGGTCTCCCGTTTTGCGATGACTTATGTATAACCGCAAAACTTTTTATCGCCGGCCACACGTGACGCTTCTCTCGACCCATCATGAATATTTCTACGTAACCGCAATATGACCAGGGAGTTTGACGCAAGATTAATCGTCTCCTCGCTACGTCTTTATAGCATTTTACAGATACAAATTATCTCAAAATTATCACGTGACAATCTGGAATGTAATTAATTTTTTGTGAATTCTCTAAATTTAAAATACGAGTCATGTTTAAAAGATTGCTGTAATTTCGTCATTGCATCGATCTTCCTTCCAATCTAGATTCTTGTCCGAAACTTAATACAATATACGAGTACATATTTCGACGTGGAAAAGATCATAGATTGATCTTTTAAATATTTAAAGAGCATAAATTAACAATACTTAACTAAGCTCAGAATACTCTGGAGATCTCTTCATCGTCCAATCTTATTTCAGACAACGCTATTTTATCTCACTCGTTCGGAGGACAATCTAGATGAGAGGCGGGATGGGAATGCTTCGTCTGTATTTGCTTTATCTGCGGGCGTATATCTTCGCAGCGATAGTCAGTCGATAGTCGCTAGGCGCTGAAAGGGAAATAGACGTCGTTACTCTTGGCCTGCAAGTCTGCTGTCTTCGTCTCGTGCCGAGCCGATGCGGCTGGCAATCGACATTTCCGAATTGCACGCCACAGCCGAGAAATATACTTACAGTTTTCTCTCGCACGGTCGCGCAGCGTCGTTCGCTTAGAAGCTCCGCACGACTCCCAGGAGGAAATCGAACGACGGGTATCACGATGAGCTTAAAATACTTGACATTAAAGTTTCAGTGATCCCGGAGATGCACTTCCGACCTCTTATATAGATTTTTCATATTTTCACGTTGCCTTTACGCAGATTCAATCTTTTACAAATTTAGAAATATATGTGATAGAAAAATATTTGAAAGACACTTTGTATCACTTTTATTATTGAAAATTATATTTTATATTTTTACGTAGATATATCTCTTGTCATTTTTCTCATGTGTTTTATTTTTAATTATTTATTGCAAATATTTTATAGTTTATTAATGGACGATTAATATTAAACAATTTTTTACTTTGGCAGAATGCTTCTGCCATCTTTTAATTAAGTTAAGACATAGAAGGCTAAAGTTAAAATACAAAAGGATAATTTAGAGCATTTGCCTTTCAAGCGTCATTAAAAGCCTTTCGCAAAAAACTTCAAGAAGTAAGTTGTAGCTCTATTGTAGCCTGTACTTTTTTCACGATATAACTGCTCGCGAGTGAGCGAAACACTGTTGCTCTCTTCTACAAATAATAGAAACAGCATCCGGGAGGCTATTAGGGAAGAAAAGGGCTGCGTGAGAGAAAGAGCATAATGGTCTCCTTACGCGCCCCTTTTCAGTGGCATAGCAATCCGCCTTAAGGGTAAGAAGAAATTCACCCATTATCCTTTCAACTTGAAGATACCCACGTCGAAAATGGCATGTAACATTGCTCTCTGAGTGCCGTTATAAAATTTTATTATACATCCACGATAAGATTTTACGATCGGTTAGAATTGTAAGCTCCTTGACTGTTACAGAAAAACATGCAACAATGTAAGTACTAATCACGCGCATATACATGCATATTATTTTTTTATGTAAGATCTTTTACGTCGATAATGTATACGGTTCACTATCGTAAAAGTATAAAGTATCATTTTGTCGTTTTTAAACCTTTGTCGTATCAGGAAACTCGATAGTATCTCGAGCTAATGTAGTGTATACACACGGTAAGAATATAATGTTTCATTCGACTGTAATTTACTAGAAAATATGGTTCTCAAAATGAAGAAGTTCAAATATATTAATGTAGATGTTTTATTGAATTTAATATCACATTTATGAAACAAAACATTCTGTGTGTAAGACATATTTAGTAGACATTTTATTACAATAATATGTACTAAAGAGAGCCATATGATACGATGCATACATCATTTTATGTTTAACTTTATAATCGAATATCTTTACAAAAAGATTTAAGTAATTTTATAGAAATAAAAATATTTAAATTCTTATAGACTTTAACTATGACCCTAATTGTGTATAAAAATCTGAAAAAATTTTTACATACTTTTAAAAACTTTAACAAGTTTTTCTATCATAGAAGTCGGATTGTATTTTACTTATTTTTTATATATTTAAATTTATCCACTAGAATTCACAATCAAGAAATCGACTGAGTCTTTAAAATCCAATATTGGCGGCGCGGACAGAGGATTTAATAAATTAAGTTCCTAACGTAGCATTAAAAGTAAGTTTTATTAAAAAATAGAATTTAGTAATCTACTTTCACATTATGTAATAATAATAGGTACTTTATAATATAGTTTTTATCATGAAATAAAAAGAGACTTCCGTAACTATTTATAGTAGCTGATTATAGGGAGCCGGTGAGTAGGTACCCGAGATTATCGGATCTCAATAATGGCTGAGCCGATGAAATTTTGAGTAGACTTAATCGATAGCTTGAATTATACCATAAAAGTGTTTTTTATTTTTTCCTCTATGCGTCTTATGAACGGAGATATTGCAATGTTATATTCATTATTTCCAATTTCACAGAGTTTATAATTAATATATGTAATTTTGGGTAGAAAATCCCGATTTTGCCGATTTAAATATGTCTCTCGAAGTCCTTAATAATCTGAAACGCAATGTCGTTTCGTCAATGAAAACCGCAAGATAACATAGCCGGTATAACGTAAATAATAGATTCTTTTATACGTAGCAACAAAGCCAGCTCGTGCAATATCGACGCATGCCTGTCTGTTTCTCTATCGGCATTAAAGGAGCTGGTGTTACAAAAGAGCGGCAGGGCTGTAGGGCAGAAGGGACGACGAGGGTTGAGTATTCACGAGGAGACGGGAGGAAGAGTGGGCGCAGGAGAAGTGTGTGAAAGGAAAGGAGTTACAGAATGCAACGATAACGCGAGATTTATGCAGCCGTGCACGGCCGAAGAACTTGCAAATGCCGCTTGCAACTTTTTCTCGCCCGTCCACCCCTCCGTCCCGCTTTCCCGCGCTGAACTGCAAGCTGCTGTAATGCAGTTGCAGTCGGGCGTAAGCCTCGGCGAAAGGAAACTTCGCGAATTGCATTGCGCGCGCACTCTTTTGTGCCGCCGAAGTTTATCCGTGAAGATGCATCGGTGCCCCCGCGAAAACTTCGGTCTTGTCGTCGTTGTGTTGCGCGAGTTGTTGTCGCCAGTGAAAGACTGCAGGAATCGCGGAGACCGCGAAGTAACAAAAGTCGACGGGGAACAGATAACAGATAGATAACGGAACTTTGTTTGCACTTTATTTCTACGTGTACCCTATTTCGCCAAAATCTTTTAGTGCAGAAATTTGAAACGTCGTGACCAATGACAGTTGCCGATGTGTTTTTCTTTAACTTTTAAATATAAGATAAGTGGTCCTTCTAGGGACTGCGTCTTGTCATTTAAAACAGATTTTTTTTTACTACTTTAGCTTAAAAATGATTTGTAAATGAAGTCTATCGATATTTACACTATCGATGTATATTGACATATAGTTTTTTTGACGATTAGAAATACTATATTTCCAGTATTCTCGATACATATCATTTCCATCTTCAGTTCTTAAGTGTAACTAATCTGCGTAAATCTGAATTTACCCCGAATTTATTCCGAATTTCATTTAAAAATAAACATTGCAGATATGTAACATTCGCTCTTCGAAGATTACAGATACGCAAGTTGGTAGATGGGTGTTCAGGACACTCGAACAAATTTTAATTTTATAGTTATATTTTTTATTATAATATATTTTGTTGTAATTAAATTTATCATTAATTATATCCTTATGTGAGAGAAATGTAAAAATAATGAACTTTAAAACTCGTTGACATTTGGGCTATACTTTTCAATTTTGTTTTATAGAATAAGGTTTTGAATAATATATCTGGGATGCTGTAGCTATCTCACCTATCCATTTAAAAAAAATCGACTTGACGTCAAATATTATCATCCAGTTCCAGTCCTTAATTCCAGTTAATTTAATGCTATTTATCGAATTATGCAAATTTATAAAAAATGATAAAAGAAGAACATTTTTTAATACGTTTTATAATTTTGAAAGGCGTGTTATCTGTGTGCATCTCCGGGGCTTGCTAGTGTGACCTAGTTTCTGTCAAAGTATGCAGGAAAATTGCAAAAGTATGTTGCATTTCACGAAATCATGTATAAAAAGATTTCTGTCACTTTCCCACCGTCAAAAAACACATTTCTATTCGTTTGTAAATCGTATAGCATGCTTTCTGATCGCTGTTATTTATTTCTCTCATTTTTATCGTTCGTAAAACACTCAAATCGCGCAAATATGCACCAGAATTTACAGGTGCGCTGCTCACACGCGAATATTTTCGGAAGTTGAATCGTTGAATCAATGCATGAATAGCATCAATGCGACAACAACGACGACAATGATGACAAGTGAAGTGTCATGCGATATTTCCATTTGTAACATATTTTCAGATTTTTGTGTGCCGCTTTTTTAAAATATTCTACAGTTTGGCGAGATTCCAACTTAATTCAATCTCCTTTTTCACGGATTCGCAAGGAGTTGTGGCTGGTTGCATCGCGCTGGTTAAGTATACACGACGTAAATGTCTCAGTTAATATGTTTTCATAATCATACTAGTGTTTCTCAATTGAATTACAGAATATTTCAACCGACAAACGATAACAATAACCACTAAGCTTTACTAATTATTATTTACATAAACATTTAATAGACTACAAATCAAATATTGAAATATTTTGTAGAATTTGCGGAGTAACGTTTCGAATATACAATTACAGAGTATTAACGATAACGTTATAATAAAATTGTTATGCGATATATGATGTGCCAGTATATCAATAAATACAACTTTATTACAACATATAACATATCGCGATTGTATTTACACAATTATCGTAATGTATTTATATAGTCAGCTTATCAGAATGCACTTACGGAATGAATTAATAATCGTTAATCAGATAAAATGTACTTATATCTTAAAAAATGCTCGACATTTACAAGAATTCTCGGAAAACTTCTCCAAAATATGCATATCCTCGTCCGTTTAAATTATTCACGCGCACTCAACTGCGTCCGTGTGCGAGATCAATGATGCTGTTGCAAATTTTCGCCGGATGCCAAGCTGTCTACGAAACTACATAAAACCGAGTCGTGCCCCAAACCGCAAATTTCCCAACATTCAAGTACACGCAGACATGCGTACACTTTACATACGATTACGAATGTGTATTACAGCCATCTATAATTGCATGATACATTAAAGTCTCTGAGGAGAGCAAATTTATTTGAATACTTTTATTTCTTAAATTATTTTATTAGTTAAGCAAAATTTGGCTTAATTATTTGTTCTCGTTTGAATTATAGCTGAATTGTATATATATGACAAAGAAAAAGAAATTATTTATCTGAATTAACTTATCTTAATGTTGATGTAATCGAATTTATTGTTAGTCGAAATTCTTTATGTGCAAAAATAGAATTGAAAAAATATATGTATAATATATAAATAAATATGTGACATATATATATATATATATATATATATGAAACAATAAAACATATATATTTATATAGAATTCATGGCATCACACGTGTCAAGTGACGCATAATAAATCGAAATCCACCGCGTTTTGCCGAAGTAGACTTGTCGTTTATTCCAGTCGCTTCGTTCGTTGAGAACTCGACATCCCCTCGAAGGGAACTGAATCAGACGATACGTGCAGTCGCGGCGGTGGTGCGAGCAAAAGCTAGGAAAACCTTGAAGAAAGGCGCCGCACACCTCATCTGACTCGTATGTACTATTTTCTCGCTGACTTGGCGATATTCCGAGAGTACCTAACAAATTTTGCGCACCCTTCACGTTGCCATTGATCATTTAACGCATCATTGAATTTCCGTCCTATATGTGGGAGATAATAGAATTCAACTGAAATATTTATATCATCTTTGAAGTAACAAATAGAAGTTAACTCGACAATTAAATAATAATTAATTCGTCAAATTATCATAATTTTTAACGACAAATTTTATTTTATACTATTTGGATGTTGTCGAAAGATTGGCGATTCACCTTTTACGTGAATGTTTAATTTGTCGTTAATATCGCATTCACACACATAATGCCTCCTTCGAATTTCTTCAATGCCTAAGCAGGCATCATTTCACGTGTACTTTACACGTGTACTTCTCGTAGAGCAATCCCATAAGGGTATTACACAGAAAACGACTTCACATCGCTAGTACATCCTCGCTATCAACGATAACTTATAGATACTACTATCAGAGCTCGCGTTCTTTTTTCCCTCTCTTTCTATAACCTACCAGGACCATTCTCGGTCGAATTCTCGCTCGTCTTCTCACCTTTCCTTAACCGAAGATCGTCTTTTCTCCCCCTTCCGTTTCTTCTTTGAGTAGGCGGTAATTGGCGGGAACCTCGTCGATCCACTTCGAGAACCACTTTGGTGCACCGTTAACCCCTTCCGCCTCCCTCTGCTTTGCCCGCGGGCAAAGCAAGACAGATAAAGTATAGTGAAGCAGAGGAACGATAAGGACGTGGAGACGAAATGGGGAAAAAAAAATCAATTTTCGGCCGACTCCTTTATTGGCACCGATAGCTGTCGATGCGCGCGAATCATGATGGAAAAAGTAGAATCAGGACTTGATCGTGCGGCGAATGATGAGAGGAATTTTTTGAAAACGCATTCGCGCGCTGCACTTTTTATCGGATCACGAAGGGTTTACACGAGACGTATTCCCCGAGTCGGCGGATTAATTGGAATTTCCATTTCAATATTACGACCGCGATGGTTCGCGTGGAGGACATGCGCGCGTATGCACGTGCGGTGATGTTTAATTGGAAATAGTTCCCTTTGACTTCAACGCTTCTGACAATATCGGCGGCTTTTGTTTTATTGTGTAAGGCATGAGCGACACAGTGCGCGTCCTCGTTTTGGGATTATACGGCACGCGGATTAATCCGTAAACCACTTGACATCCCTTTGCTTTCTCTTCTCGATCGTCGTCGTCGTCGTCGTCAACCAAAATTCTCACTGTTCGATTATTTTGTGTTTTTTTCTCGATCACAAAAGCCACTAAGTAATTTCTTGGATATGAAGGGATTGATATTTTGAATTTGTATCGCTGAGGATGGTTCCAAAGTGAACTGAAACGTACTATTATTGTTTGGAATAAAGATTCCATTTTCTGGATTGAAGATTTAAGATTGCGTATTAATTACCACGCTGACTCTCATTCGCCCTGTTTTTTTTTATTTTTTGTTGTTGAATTTGGGAGGGTCCGTAAGAAGATTCATTATTACCACTGAGTAATTTTCTAAATAATATATAGCATTTATTGGCGAAATACTTTTTAGTCTTTGAGATGCTTCGTGCAGGTTTGTAATTGAATTGTATTTTCTTGTTTATTTGCTACTTTACTGACTACAACATCAATATGCTACTTATAATCTTTCTAGAACAGCATCCAATATTGCTACGTACGATCCTCCGACCTCCGTTGCTTTTCACGCGAAATATGATCATCTACGTATTCTATATAGCTGGTTGTTAAGCGCTCATGTAAAAGGTGCAACGAGAAAATGCAAATGCTTTGCGCACGACTTATAAAAGCGGCGCCACTGCCGTCGACGAGATGCTGTAGATGGAAAATTAAACTTTGCCTGAAAAGCATGGAAAGAAGAAGGAGAGAGAGAGAGAGAGGAGGGGGGAGGAAGGGAGAGAGAGAGATGGAGGAAAGCAAAAATGGAAATCGACAGACACCATTACGATGAAACGAACCGCGTGCTTGCATCTCTCCTGGGAAACGAAGAGCCGGAGGGGCAAAAAGATTCGCGAATGTTGATTGGATGGAATCCATGGCGCAAGCTGGGTGCCGGACACCTTTTTTAATCATGCGATCGCGAAAAGAGGACTGACTAGGGGGTGACAGGGGGTTTAGCGCTTTCCTTCGCGCGGGAAAAACCAGTCAGTTCCGTGTACCCGGCAAATACACTAACCCTTTGAGCGACCCGTCGTGTTGCTGAAATCGCGTTTCTGCGGATCTACCTTTTTTATCGATTCCCGCACGGAGGAGTGTTCCTTTTTCCTCCGAGACGTCTGCCGGGATTGAAAATCCGATAGGCTCCTGTGAAAACACAGCGACGAGATCAAGTTTCTCGTTGCAATAAAGACCTCGATTAAATGAATTGTGAAGATTTCGTTATTGATAACGCTTGGGGAATTCCGGCAGTTTAAATGTGACAGTGTGTAAAATATCATTTTTACAATAATTTCTAAAAAATTTCCTCGATTGAAGATTCATCAAAAAATATATTAGCTGCTTGGAACTAACTGGAACTGTATCGAAAGAGGTGAAGAATAATATATTATAAAAAGGAATAGATATCTGTATGAGAGAAAATGAAGAAGATATTTATTCATTCCGGATTTACAAAATACATTCAGAATTTGTTTTTTAAAAAAAGCTACGAGATTAAATTTTAACTCGTAGCTTTTTTCAAAGAATTTTTCAAAATTCTAAATGCATTTCGCAAATTGTTGTACGCACTAAAAGAGATAGATGAATAAGTTTGAAGAAAAATTTGAAGATTAAAGAAATTGTCCGTATACAAGAACTTTTACTTCCACGTAACGCGCAATAGGGAAATAAAATGTCGCCGGCGGCATTTTAAATAAAAAGTTGACATTTTAAAGAGCTGCAATATACATTCATCTCGATATTTCACCCAGGCCGGGAATACGGAAATGCGACGTGGTACCGCCACGCGAATATCATCCGAGCATGCAGCCGATCGTTTATGCAGTCAACCGGTCCCGTGACATCTGTCATCAATCCCGAATTGCAGCCGGCGCGACGTTTCCGCCGATGTGCAGCCTTAATATCGACACGTCGATGCGTGGCTGCAATTCCCTCGAACGCGAACGTAATTTCGAGGTCGACCAGCTCCATTCGGCCGTGTTAACTAATGCGCGGCTCGTTGCAGCTGCAATCGCAGGCTACGCCGAGGGAGGGAATTGGTTGATTCATGCAACGCTAAGCAGTCAAACGAACCTTGTTGCGCGTTGTTTGATCAACTTGACGCCTCGTTGTATGCGATTCGAATGATTCGCGTCGTTAGTGAGCGCGCATTTTGTTCTGCATGAAGCAACGCATCATCGCGTATCATTGCTGTCATAGTTACTTGATTTTATTTTTTGTCTTTCTTCCCTTGTTCATGGTTTACACTACATGGTTTACGCTTAGTCGTCAAAGAATATGCATAGAATAGCATGCCAGGATAGCGTTAATTATAACGGCAACGTTGGTAACTTTGAAAGCTTATTTTGTGTTGCTTGTATCATAGTTATAATCGCAAGAATGTATCAAGTGTATAATCTCTAAAAAGTAACTGAAACTGGAAATTTATGAGGGAGAAAAGAATTTTCCGGAAGAGTGTCTAAAAATTTAGCTAGATACAAATCTGAAAATAATTTTGTTCAATTATCCAAATAATTATGTAAGGCACTCAAATTGGTTTCTAGAATATCAAAATTATTCGCATTGTTCATTGTATTTGAATTTTTTATATAATTATTTTGATGTTCTAACAAAATTATTTTCAATTAAAATACATAAAACTAAATAACGGGCAATTAAGAGCCTAAAAAACGCAGTAATTTGTGCGGTACTTATATACATATAATTGAAAAATTATTTGTTACATGAACGTTTCGGTTATGTTCAAACCATCCTCAGCATTTCACAGTTCATAATCCTAACAGGAAGACGATCCAAAATTCAGATCATGGAGTGCAGTAAGCAAATCTCACGGATTACCTTATCCGGAGAGTGAGTGTAACCCTCAATTAGTTGATTCACTGAATGAAACTAAATCAAACAACAAAATCGTTAGAGACAAACATTGGAAAACCATAAATTGTATGGAGATCTACTTACTGTACATCATAACTGCACAAAAATATATATTCCATAAATTCAGTTGACACGAAAGAAATATTAAATAAGTTACAAGACGACATAACGTTCGCAGTGTCAATCGTAAAGTCAATTGTGAAATCGACATTAAGAAATACAAAAATAAAAATAAAAATACAAGAAAGGAAACAATAATTGTCGTAAGTCATCGAATTGAAACATATTGTAGATAGCTACATCAGAATATTTAAACCAATCAGAATTTTTTGATTATGTTCGTATAAGCATGGTGCAAGAACTTCGTATCAGATTTCAAATTTAAACCATTGTCTTGCATTTTGATATTCAGCATTTCCGACACTAACCTTTTACCAATATATCTCTCATTATCCAAAATTATTTTCAGCTAAATTTTTTAACGATTCAGCAAAATCGTCCTTTACGTGTAATTTCTGTACAAAGGATATTAGGTATATACATAGTGTCGTAAGAGGTAAACCGCTGAGGACATTGCGGTGTACAGATTTGGGGCATTACTAGGCATTAATTAAGAGAATTGTAGTATTACAATAAGTGGTATGAGGTTATGCATTACTGGGGCATTATTGAACACTACTAGGGCATTAATGAGCATTAAGTATTAGGGCATTAGTATATACATCAAAATTGGGCATTACTTGGACATTAGCAGGTATACAAATGTGGTTAGCGGTTTATCCCTCGTAATGTTGTGTCTGAGCTGGATCGCCGCGACGTTGTGTCTGTATAAATCTTCCCTTGTACCGTAAAATAACGCTGCTGTTCGTGTTGATTTCGCGGAACTGAGAACGGCTGTTCTAGCGCATCGTAACGCGCTCCTGTATTTCATTTCTAATAAAACGAATTTCTTTTTCATAAAATGTGTACAATCATTTTCCGCGTGTCCGGGAGTGTTCAGTCACGGACGGCGAGCGTGCGAATGCAGACGAGTGCGCGTGAGCAGGGTTGCTAACTTTTTGAGAGATTTTTCTACATGAGCACGTCTGAAATCCTACCAAAACCTACCAGGTACCAATCAAATTAACTTACCAAAAAAAAAAAGAGAAGAAATTACGAATAGAGCAAAACATAAGGCCTGTTCTTTTTAGCTGAACTTTTGCACCAGTTTATCTTTCTTCCTTTTCTCTTCAGGAGGAAAGAAGAAGAAAGATGAACTGGTGCAAAAGTTCAGCCAAAAAGAACAGGCCTAATGTCATTAAAAATTGTTTTGCCAAATTTATTCGTGCAGAAATCCATTCGTACAAAGTAATAATATTTTTTTTACTCTCTAATAATAATAAAAAATAATAAAATAATAATACAAATTTTATTTATATCATAAGACAACATAAATCTCATTTAATACGTATATTTGAAGTTTGAATATATATCGCACTTTTATATAATAAAATTATTCATAGCTTTTAATAATTGACTTTTTTACAGAGAAACTTCTGAAAAATAAATATATTTTTAAAAAAATATTAAAGCTTGCTGAAAAGCACCAAAAGATAGAACATTTGTGTCGATTATGTTTTCTGAAAGGAAAGCAGCTTTAAGCAGCGAACGAATTAACCATTCATAGTCGAATAAAACCATTAGTCTTCACAATAGGAAACAATAGTATTTTTTAATTTTTCCTTTAATTGTAGAAGCAAAAAAACTACTAGATTTCCTACATACTCGATACTACTATAATTCTTCTACAATTGCCCATTCCAAAACTACTAGAATTAGTAGGATTTCTACTGAATTGACAACCCTGCGCGTGAGGCGTGAGTTCGTTGCCAGCGGAGAGCGCGATATTTTCCGACGGTGGGTGAGACATTTCAATAAAGTCAATATTGATATTTAATGAAACAATTCAATAAAGTCAATATTTATATATATATATATTTAACAATACAATTTTATGGTTAAATAAAATTTTTTTTTCACTTTATCTCAATTTTTTAAAAATATATGTATTTCTTATTGAAATAATTTTTTATTCGGGTTTTTAATTACTTTTTTGTGTTACTTTCAAATCCAATATTCACAAATCTGTAAATTTTTCATAATTTTTTTTATTAAAAAAAAATACATTCTTAATATATCCTTAAAAACCATTTTTATAACGATGCGACAAATCAGAAAACGTTACTAATGAATTTCACGATCATTTATTACTTATATAACGCATATATAATAACTTATATAATAACTTTTCCGTTATTATGAGAGATCGTTATGCAATCGCGAAAGTTTCATTCGTATTGCATTAATCTTTACGTTCAAAAAGGCCATTATCAGTTATTATCCGTATCGCTGTTAGAATATAGAAATCGTATAAACTTATATTATTCGAATCGCTATTCGATTATAGTTTTAAAGTACCTTTGAGGACGTTGACGTATCTTAGGTCCGACAAATTTTACGTCGCTTTAATAAATAATCGCTGTCATAAATCATGCGATATGACGGTAACGTCTGGTAAGCCGCTATGCGGGAACTTCATCGTCGGATTGTCATGGTACAAATGCTTCGCAAAGGGGAGTCACCCTTGGTAACGTCATTATATGACGATCATAAAGATTTTTACGAGCACGCCCCTTTCATTTACGAGCCGTCAAAAGGGTTCGGCAAAAGCATCGCGGAAGATTTGCGGCTACACGTTGCAGCTGCGCTTTTATCTCTTCTCCCTCTCCCTCCATCTTCTGTTTTTCTTATCGAACTTCATGCTACGTAATACGTTAAACTTTGCCGCAAATTCGAAAAGCAATTGTCGTAAAAAAAAAGTGAAAGATACATTCCTCATAAAATTTCTTCTGTACGCTATACAAATTACGCAAAAAATTTTATACGTGTTTACTTTGGTTTCGATTCTTCGTGGAAAGTGTGTATTTTGTATTGAGCATTGTGCATTTTATTGCGCGTTAAATAAGACATTTTATTAATGCAACCTGCACACTATTTATACAAATAAATTTTGAGAATCGATCAGTCAGAAATCTTTTTATTGTAAAATTTAAATGAATATTTTCATGCTATCGTTGTTTCGAATTTCACATAGATATCATGCAATCACGTTTCTCTTGTTTTACGAAAAAACGATACACTATCGCGATTTTATCGAAAATTTTAATGATTTATAAGAAAAAAAATTGCACAGTTGAGTGAATCAAACAAATAGTTGATTAGTTCGCTTCGTGTTTCGCGTAGCGATAATGATACCGCACGAGGTCGCGCGATATTTCTCAGCAGGTTACGCGTGACGCAACAATGGCGCAATCACGTGCGACGTGAGATCGGAAAATAGGTAACGTCGAGTGAAACTCCACGATTAAGAAGTTAATCGAATTCGCGACGGTCGGAATTTCGATGGAGGAACAATTCCGACGCGATTGCTCTCACGAGAACGAATCACCAGGAACGGAAGGCCACGAAATGAAGGGGAATACACGAAGGAAGGAGAAATAACAAACTTTAATTCATGATCGAGAAAAAAGAAAAGTGTCGAAAATAAAAGAAGCAAGAGAGGGAGAGAGAGAGATTTTTATTTGTCTCTGGTAAAATGCATTCGTCTCTGATCTGTTATCAGTTTCTCATTATCTGATTAAAAGTCGAGTTAAAAGTATATACTATAGATTGAACGAACAATCGTCTTAGATCTCACAGTTTTTCACGGACGTATCGACGGGACAGTGGCAAGGAAATGTATGTGTTTGCGCGCATGCGATCGTTTCTTGCAACGACATTTAACCATTTTGAACAGTGGCATTATCGAGAACGATGAATCAGTGTCACCGCAAATGAGCAGGTGGGCGGACAAGTAGGAGAGGGACGTATTCGCATTATTAATCACATTACGCAAAACGTAGCGTATATTCTTCGCGCGCGACGTATGCGACAGATGGACGGATGGACGGACGGACGGACGGACGTTAAATAGGATCGAGCCGACGCGAGAGACGAACAGCCATGGCTGAATACATATTCCAAATTGTCGGCGACTGTTTTGACGATAAATATATATCACGCGCAGACTGCGCCCGTACGAATAAATCACGCTGTACTGTAAACAAGTCCCGACCTGGCTGCGCCGAAGTTGCCTCGCTCGTTGAAACACCGGGCAAGTTTCTCGCGTAGCCGAGGCTCCGATTCGCCGCCCGCGGATGGAAATCTACAATTTTTTTCCCTCTCTCGAATTAAAGGTAGCGAGAAACAGTTTTCGCCGGCGACCTGTCGAAAAATGTTGTACGTACAGATTTTCGAACAAATGTCCTTCATCTCGCACTCGTGTAAAACGCGAGTCTGTGTTCCTTTTAAAAGATTTGTTTGCCAATACCCTCGATGCGTACAAATGTTATCTGTTTTTTCTCTTTTTTTTTTTTTAGTTTCAAGAAAATCATGCAAATATTGCGTGAAAATAAAGTATCACTGACGCTTTGCCCATGTTTAAATATTGTTTACGTACGTTGCTGCCAACATTTATTATGGACAAGTTAAAACGACATTATTTGTAAAAGTGCTTTACTATAAAATTAAATAAATAATCTCTTCTGGAATAAAAAAAAAACGTATTTATTTACATACATGACGCTGCAAACGAAAATGTTATTTTACAGATATTACATATTATGAGATTTACGTAGAGAGAGTTTGTGAATATAGGAATCATAACGTTGTCGCGTGTCAGCTGTCACAGTCGCGTTATTAACTTGTATTGTTAAACATTTATCGATGCTGGAAAATACCATTCCAGCTGTCCATGGTGATTTTCCAGAACTTTACGCCGTTCCCTCGATAGCGATAGCGTCAGTTAACTCGACGCGGCCATCGTCGTTTTCCACGTTGGGAAAAAGGGATCGTCGTAATTATCGTTTTATGGCGACCACGAGATTTCTAACCGACCACCACGTAGCCTTTATACGTTCGTTCCTAGTGGAGCGCGACGGTAAACGAGAGAAAACGGGAATTACCAACGATGGACGCGACCTTTGTCAGCCGTCAGGAGACCGGATGTTGAATTTTCCGCGGAGATAAGAGAGTTCGTAGCCTCCTTTCATCTCCCCCACCTCTCGAGGGTCCTCTCTTTCCGCACTTTAGTAATTATTTGCTGGGCGTTCCCGGTGCGCGGGTGATAAAACAAAATCGATACCCTCTTAAACGCAAGCAGCGAAACAGGGTAGATGCATCGGCGAATGATCTTTTTTCAAAAAATATTATCACGTTACGCAAGTTGTTCGCTTTGTTCTTTTTAAATAATAAAAATGCTCGCGTCGCGTGCCTTTTCTCTTTCGGGATGTCAATTAATATTAAAATTCTTTTTTGGAAAAGATCTATATTCTATTTCAGAAATACATATACATTCTGTTTCAAATTAATAACGCAGAAGGTAGATTAAAATTAGAGAGAATTACTATGAGATGAACGTTCATTTTCATTAAACACGGTTATTTTTACCGTCCCCCTCTCCTTCTGTTTTATTTCTTGAGTTTACTTCTCTGCAGTCGGATGTTATACGGTCGCGTTGTCGCTAACGGTTTTAAAGTCTTTATAGGATTAGAGAGACGCCTCGGAGCCGGCCTGCCGTACGGAAGATTAACTGGCCGACGACTTTCTCATTTACCTTCCGCCGTTCTAGATCTCATTTCGTCAAGCAGGAAGTTTCCAAATTGCATCTATTACCCTATTACCCTCTCAAATCACGTGATTGGGGCAAGTTGTTCAAAATGAAGCAGATATTCTCTCAGCTATATTGGAGCGCAAGTTGCTTGGTACTCCGTTTGCTCGCGTTTGCATGTATTAAGTATTAATTCTGCTAGAATATTAAATAATTAATATGATCACCGATTATGATCAGAATTAGGGTAAGAATTAGTATAAGAACGTTAATAATAATATCATTAAGGAGATTCTCGCGTGTGATGAAATATAAGACAGATCTATAATATACATGTAATACAAAAGTTAATAATATCAATGATATCTAGAAAAAAATTTCATTGACTTTTACCGTAGTATTTTGAAGATATTTAATTATAAATTTATATAATTTTTTTTACATTACAATTTGAAAGTATAACCTTATTCCGTACTTATTCTCTTTTAAATTGAGACACTTGCGTATCAAGCAGCAATTTAAAAATCATTATAATTATTAAGTAAACACTTAAATTTGTTTTGTAAAGTTTCATTTAAACTGACCACAGTTTACAAGAAATGCATATTCTTCTTCTGTAAAGTACATCCGAATTTTAATGATGGACTGCTACATACATTTGTTGTTGGATACTCATTGTCAGCGAAATTCAATTTTTCGACTTGTTTACTTGCATCTACCGTATGACACCTACACACCATATTAAGACCTAAACATTGTAAGATCTACGTTTTTAATTATTCTTTATGCTTTGTAATTATATATTTACTTATTTATGTTATTTTATTTTTATCTGTTATTTACTTTAAATTCGTACATTGAAAATGACCCGAAGGGGGTTGAAACGTTAGTAGATATACGTTTTTAAGTTGATTTATTTTTATTTCTGTATTTAAAACCAAGAATATTATATTATATTAAAATTTATTTGTTTGGCTCGTAACTGTTCTTGATTTATTTTTCTATTTAAAATTTTTTAGTCATTCTCTATTACTTATTTTTATATTCTTCAATGAAAAAAGCTAGAATATATGTTAAATGGATGCGTATACATCAAATAAGCATCTTACAACTTTTATTTTGTTATATTAAAAATATTTAGTAACATATCAAATTAACAATAATTATGTATAATGGCATAAAATGTTAGTAATCTTTTTATTCTATTATTTTAATCGTTTTACATATTATTATGAATAAACTGTCTATTGACTATAGAAAGTAGCGCGAGAACTTCCTTAATTAATACAAAATGAAAAAATTAAATATTTCAAAATGAAAAAAGATCAACTCAATGAAAATAAAGAGGAAAAATATATGATATAAATTTCGTATTTAATAGAAATATATATATATATAGAGTAGATTTGTTGAAATGTTTCCTCTCTATTAAAAAATTTTCATTTACTTTTTCCATCTAAATAGCGACCAAAAACGAAATTATCTGACGGCACTGATGAATTAAACGTTATTATGGAATATTAAAACCATCAAAATTCGATATATTACAGCCGCAAAATGTTATTTACTACTGCACTGAGCATCGCTTTACGTTAAATTAGTCAAACAAATCGTGTGATTGCATTAAAAGTGCAAGTAAAAGCTAATTTCAGAATTTTCCTCAAGAGATGATAGGAACACATGTATTACGATTTGCTGGGTGCATCCAGAAGCGACGACCGCTCACTGAGCAAAAAAGGGATTAATCTATTATTAATATGTTTATTTATTATAATTTGTAACGTAGAATAACTTCGTCTACTATAGATAATCTTTAATATCATATTTCTTACTTATTTATTACTGTTTATTATTTCTCTAATGCCGTGTTTAGGCCTTAAGGTTATGTAGCGCTCAGCGAGCGGTGGAGCGACTTAAAATTACGTTACAAATCATAGTAAATAAACATATTAATAATAGATTAATCCCTTTTTTGCTCAGTGAGCGGTCGTCGCTTCTAGATGCACTCACTGATAACACTTGGCAGGCGAATCGCAGCTGGTATCTGTCTTCAGTCTCCCAAGGAAAACTTTTATCGTTTCCACTCGAATATTCTTGCTTAACTACCCTCGAGGAAGCTTCGCTCTTTTTCATTCATTCGAAATTGATGCATCATAATCATGCTTCAACCTAACAAAATTGCAAGTCAAACGAAAAATAAAAACTGTTGTAATAACATACGTATGATTTAATCTGGGAATAGTTACCTCTGGGAGGATATTTCTTATAATCCAGCGGTGAGAAAACATTAATTGTTGCAAAATACTATTGTATATGAATATTGTTTAATCTTTCCTTTTTAATAACTATTCTTTACAAATCTTTAAATATTCCATCGAAAACTCGCGATAAAAAAACATTTTTTTTAGAAATGCTGTCATAATAAGCTAGGATTTAACGTGCTTTATTCCGTTTAAGGACGTTCTCCGAAAAATCCATTTTCTTTAGATTTTTCTGAAACTTACAGAACAAGCTTGTTTTAGTGTTCTGAACATATATACTTTGAAGCTCAGTACTCGTTGCGGGATTAAAAATCGAGATATTCCACTTCAAAGTTGAAACGTTTAACATAGAATCCCTATCTAAAGCTTATTCGAAAGTGGTTTTTTATTCACTGTAAACAAAGTTTTCTTTAGAATTTTTTGAAACAAAGAGACATAAAACTTGATATTACAAGGAATAATATGAAATTTTCCTGAATATGCCTTCCGGTATTTATATTTAAGAAATCATTTAACAAAGTAAGTAGCTCGGCTATTTTTTCGACCGCGGCGGCAGTAGCGAAGGCGAGAGGTATTGACGACTTGGCAACGTCGCGTCGTATACGCTCAACACGTGACGCGTGACAACACAAATAACTTCGTACTTTCTCAGGGTAGCGATCACGTAATTTCAGCAAAAAATTAATAAGATGCAATACCCGAAGCAGGGCAGACACTGTCCATAACCTTACTAACACAACACAAAGCACAGAGCGAAAAGGCAGCGTTGCCGCATCGCACGGAGTGACGCAGTAGGATCATTTTTACACTTCTGCGCACACGGTGATAGTCAACTAATATTTTCTGTGTGTAGGGGCGATTGCGTGGACGCGAGTAAACTTTAGGTTGAACACAACTGCAGTCGGAGAACGTCCTTAATATTTGTTTGATTTCTACTTATCTTTTTCAGAAAATTGTGATTAATTTTAAATCCATAATGTTCTCAAATACTAATAAATTAGAAAATAGTTATAATAATATATACGATATGTTGTTAAAAATAGTGATTCCATAAAAACACCTCGTGTAATCATTTACATATAAAAAGGATAACTACTTCTAGATTGAATCTCGTGCGGGTATATACATGTGTATATATATATATATATATATATGTATACAGGGTGTCCTGCCCTTTTTTGCCAATCACTTTTGTGTAGGTAGAGCAGACTAAACTGAGTCGAAAAGTCCTCTACCATTTTGCAATTTTCGCAATGGTAGAGGACTTTTCGACTCAGTTTAGTCCGCTCTATCTACACAAAAGTGATTGGCAAAAAAGGTCGGGACACCCTGTATATATTATTGTATAAAAATTCTATTTGTTATTTTTATACCTTTCCCGAAACTCACGACTGAAAGCTATACGCATTCGATCGGTACAAGCCAAATGCATCTTCTGAGATTGTTTGAGACAAAAGTAATTGTCTCCTTGATTTAAAGGCCGTACTACTGCTGGCGCATGTATATACAGCGACAAGTTGTTTGCGCTCGCAAATCTTAGTTGCCGCCTTGTGTATTCAACTCTACAGTACTCCTGATGTAATAGGATACTTCCGTTAAAAATGTTTTTCTAAGAAATTTAACTAGCTTACGGTCGAGTGCTCCTTCAAACGCTTAGCCATAAATTATAACTGTATAAGACGCAATAATACTTTATAAATATTAAGAAATGTTCTCTTTAAATTCTTTGGAGTAGAATCTCTCGCTGAGTGAAAATTGAGCCTCTCTGGAAAAAGAGTAACTTAATTTTGAATCTTTAAAAATAAGATTTCACTCTTTAGAGTGATATTCACTCTAAAAGTTTTAGAGAGTAACAAGCAAATGAAAAATTGGATAATAGTTTCTTTCTTCGTTTAAATTATAAATTTTTTCAAAGTGGATCATATGAATATAAAAGAGAATATACGATATTAAAAGAGATATACGAAGGGCATATTAAGCTTGAAGCAGTGAAAGATAATTACAAATATAATTAGTATCACAAGTATCTAGATTTTTAATTTTAAGTAAATAGTTTACTAGGTAATTGTACTGCGTTTAATATTCCAAGCGGAAAGGCTCGGTAGCACGTCATTCAGCGCTTCCAAAGTTTTCCGTCGTACAAGATGGATGCCCAAGCAGGTGTTCCGTTTCCGAAGAAATTTTATTTCCTTGGATATCGCCCGAGCGCGAATGATCGAGCTTTGCATATAATTCCACGATTACTTTGTCAAGATGAGAAAATATTTATAATTAGTGAAATATTCGCTTCAAAATCATTCTTGCGCTAATAATCGTTCAACGTTGGATCACTTTAGCTGCTCGGGTTCAAACCATGTGTCCTTACAATCTGCTCTTTTGTCCTTTCTCGCGGGATTACTTTGAATCTCCGGCCAGGGATCCGCTTCAAAGCCTGCTTTAGTCATCGCCGGGAGAGATGAGGACATTTGATTCCCAGTTAATTAGCTTTCCCCAGGCGAGATAGATCTCAATTTACGTTCCATGAAGCCGATCTGAGTTACAAGTAACACCCCTGTAAGATGAGAACATGCTGCTTCCCTTTCTCCCACTTCCGCCTCTTGCAATTATCTCGCATGGAACGTGCACCATTCACTTGCACGCGTCGGTCCCTTAACCACCTGTCATGCATTATGCAAACTGCATAATGTGGACGTAGCGAACCATTATGTCGAATCATTGTTTTTCCCCTGATATTAATATCGAAAGTAATGCGAAATTGAACAGAATCAGTTAAGGGAATGTATGGAATACATTATGTTAAACTTTAATCCTTACCGTACCATCTACAATTTGGTGCCTCATCCATACCATCAAGAGTCACTTCAAATCTCTTCGTTTTTTCTCACCTCTTCAAAATAATTTTTAAAATCTCTAAAAATTCACCAACATACTTTCAACTTTCTAGAATAAATATTGACTCTTTATTTTGGAAAATAATGAAATGTAGTATATAATTTATAATTACCGAAAGACTCCAACACGAACACGAATCGTTCGGTCACTAGTTACCCATATTAGTACGGTAAGGGTTAATATAATTTATTGTTAAAAATAAAAAAAAATTGAAAAGGACAGTTATAATATTGTGTAAATTTTCCAATGAAAAAAATCATAATATTGACGGATTGATTGGAAGGCTTATGACAATTATTCGTTGTTTACTTGACGTGTATTTAGTCCGGATTGTCGTAATATTATACTTATTTTCGTATATTGCATCTCTTTTTGAATCCCTTTTCAATAGCTTGACTGGACCATTGATTTCCGAAGAGCGCATTATCGTTATTTGTTTCTGGTATTATGTTCCCACTATAATCGCGAGATTTCGACGTGATTCCACGATTGGCAGGATACTTCAGGAATGACGACAACGAGGACGATGATAAGACAAAATCGAATGGCTCACGAATTATTGCGATGTAAGCGATTATTGAATTCCTGGAAATGAAACTTTATATGAGTTTGGTATCTGTGCTATCCTCTTTTCCATGGTTATATGAGGTTTGTTCGTATAGGTATATTGCAATCGCTCGCTTGCCGGGCTCCATCGATTGATGTTTACCACTACCGTCCGGAACCCGTCGTCCCCGTCGTATCCCTTAAAGTTTTTCTAACCATATTGCGCGCACTCAATCTGTTTCATAACGCCATATTATTATCGTAATAGAGTAAAATTATCATGATAAAAACAGTGTATTTATATAATGCAGTCATGCAGTATATAATAACTTTAATACAATTTATAACATTGATAATTTATCCATCATTATTATTATTATTATTATAAATTAATTGCAAAGTTAAATATTCCAAATTATTATGTTATGATAGGAATTAATTATTATGTTACGCAGTATTGATAGTATTACAAAACTATAAGTAAACGAAACTTGATATCATCTGCTTCTATTTGCCATGCATTTGATATCGAATCTCCGTTTTTGGCGAAATATAGTGATATCGAGAAAGAGTCTGAAATTTCTAAGGGGCAGTAAAATATCGCCGAACTTTTGGGACACACACGATTTGCGACGAAGCAGTGAGCTACTCGGTTTCTTTCCCAACGGCGAAACTTTCTTTCGGCTAGTTTCCACGGCGGACTTTAATGCAGCCGCTATGCATTGTGCTCTGTTCGTACGGAATGCATGCTATTATCGACTTAATGAAAGCAGCGCTTTCTGAATTCGCATCGTAAATTTCGTATCGTTTAATTGACTGGCAATAAATCGCGAGTATAATGCGCTTGTTCTTAAATTGTTTATATAATCTGCTGCAAGTATATTATTGTACACTGAAAAAAAATTTACTAAATCTTAATATGTATTTCTTTGAATTTCAAGTAAACATTTATTTACAGTAAATAAACCAATTTACTCAATAAAGAATGATAGTTCAAATTTTCAAATAAATGATTTTTGTATCAAATAAATACGTGTTTACATTTAGTAAATATTTATTTAGAACAATTATTTATTAAATTTATTAAATGTTTATTAAAATTTATAAATAGATATTTATTAAGATTTAATTTATTTTTCATTATGCGTTTTACATAATTACGCGATCCATTGACTCTTGCGCGCGCTTACGTAATCGAATATTATTAAATTACCGTGCTTTAACCATTATTATTACTGTTGACGATGAATTTGTAGGAACGCGAAACAAATGTCGCGTTCAGATTAGTTACGTTGAAATATTCCGGATCGAGTCACTACTTTATAACGTTACGACATTGTTGCAACATAACTATCTGGAGAACGGAGGGTAACTCGACGGGAGATATCATAAAATGCTCGGCATAATATTTTGCCGCATAACGTTCCTCCCGGAACGGTGTTAATGCGCGCCGTAACAAACACGCATTGCGTTACCCTCGTGTGAACGTATAATGGCGGAAGTACGATGCACAGCGAGCAGCCATGATGTCGCTCGCTAGTTTTAATACCGCGTCGTTTAACGTCCGGACGTCTATTGTGTTCCGCTCGCGCACGGAATGCGATCCATTATCAATTTAATGAAGCCAGCGCGGAAGTTTGCAACGCACTGCACCGGCTACTTTTTAACCCCCGCACTGACAACTACTCGGATCGGACAATTACGCTAAAAGTGCACGTGAAATGCGTCACACGCAAATTGTTTCCCAATGATATTCCACCTGTATGTATATGCCACTTCTCTGTAGAGTGGTCGAATAAAAAATTGACACGAGACACGCGCGCGGGATTAATTGATGAACATTTTACGCGGTGATGAGAGCGATGTCGGATTGAACGTGTCGTATGCTCAAATACGGACTACCGTGACAGCGGTGCGTTATTAAACGTTTCCGCGATTTGATCGGGCAGTAATTATTAATACGAACGTTTTATCGTATTACCGGACTAATTGTTCGACTATCACCTAGTGAAACAAATGCATATCTAATTTGGTCAAATAACTCAATGGATCGTTTATTGTTAATATGATTACCAACATTATGTTATTCATTATTGTTATTGAAAAAGAAATATTTAGATGTACTTTAGTGTCCACAAATCATATATATATAAATATAAAAGTATGATAATGTAAGAATATCGTATCATATGTGATAAAATGGAATTGCTTGCTTGTTTGCAAGAATTCATAATGCGCAATAATATCAAGCATATCGTATAATATGCAATAAAGGTATTATTATGTTTAACTCGTTAAAAATTCTCATTGTACGAATCATTTTGAAGAATTCTCGTCACGATCTACTCGAATACTGTGGATTGTACAGTGTGCAACAGTCTCGTTTACGAGCTCGCCAAAAATTTAGAGGCACCGACTGTTGGACGAGTATCAAGGCAGGAACTGCTTAACGAACTGTCTGGCAAAGAAACCCAAATGGCTAACGAGAAGGACATCTCTCAAAGACACCGGAAATTGTTATAGACCACTATCCAGTGTCCGCTCATATCAGTTTTATGTCTGTCAGGCCAACGAATTTGTTTCGCTTGATATATTGCAGAAACTTTCTGTAGACTTCATTATCTATGTTCTTATACGCAAAGGAAAGGAAGCAGATAAATAATAATATTTATAGAATTACAATACATACATATCTTTCTTTATCAATTTATACATTTGTATATTAGAATTATTGATGAAAATATTGTTTAGTATTATTTAAAGTTAAGATTGTTAAAAAAAAAAATAAAAATTAATTGAAATTATAATATTCAAATAAAAAAGATAAACAATAAATAAATATTGTTGATATTCTCATAATAGATTATATGAAGAATTGAATTAAATCTTAAAAGAAATTTCTTCATTCTTATAGCCTTTTCAGGTAGTGAAAATTTTGATTCCATTTGCCAAGGGATGAGCTATTATACTTGAAATCTATTTTTCCGGAGAAATATCAAATGCAAATTGCACAAAGAACACGACTCCATTAGAAACTCCGCTTCTTTTTCCGGTCGTGCAGTGTAATCATCAATTTATGCGGAACCAAGCAGAGAGAGAACGGAAAATAAACCGCAAAAACGTAGAGAACGATGTTGATGGTCGACCGTCTTCCACAGATCGATCCTGTAAAAAAGGAAAGTGTACTCTAGAGAGATAATGCTCACAAATGCAGATGCATCGATGCCCTTTTGTTCTGTGGATTGACGAGCACGTGTTTGCCTAAATAATATTGTATTATTGCATTTAATAATACATTATTCACATATTATTATGCACATTATATGTGAATATTAATATTTATATATATAATTTATAATTTATCATAATTAATATAAAATTAATAGTAATACAATTTATGGTATCAAATTATTCGCGTTTTCAGAGATCCGCGAATGTCTGTAGTTTTTTGCATATTTTTGTTAATTCCATTACACAAGATATTCATGCGATGTTGAATGAGAAATGGCTAAATGAACGGATTGTGGTGATCAGTGCGTGATGTTAATCGCAACAATGATTCTACTGATATCGAATAATGGACCGTGATAAATTTATCCGAAGCCGGGAGAAATTTTAATTGAAACTGATCCGGCATTTACATTTATGATATACGAAATAGAAGAGATTGCTGGTGCGGAGTGATTTAATGAGAATATATAATGCATTAATTATCGGTGTACGGTTAATTAAATCGTTTTAGTTGCTTCTATCAGCTGTATTAATATTCACTAATCAGAAATTCTCTTATTTTCATTTTACGATGTGATATAAAACGGCACCCGTTATAGATTTTGAGGGATGATCCTTTGAAAAACGTGACAAACGATATTCAATTGTTTATTATTATTATTTATGTAGCCAATAAAGATTTTTCGTGACGTCCGCTGCAAATGAATTAAATATATTGTATTATGTCGAGAGTATAAATCGAATAGAATTATCACTCGATTATTATTGGCTCGAAATTCATGGAATCTCCTTTGCAAGCAACCTCCGAGATGATCGAAGGCCAATGAAATAGTCGAAAACTATCAGATCTATCAAAACGCGAGAAGGAAAAACAAAACGGGAATCGCGATGAAAAGCAACGAGATCAAATCATAGTTGGCCCCCCCAGGGGATTTTGCCAGGGAATTTTATAACGAGGTAAGGTCGGATGGTAGATTCACGTTTTTCCAACCGCCAATCTGCGCGAGGGAAGCCAAGTGGGAGCACTTTAAGGACGGGAAGTCCTCGGGGAAAAGCAGAGTCGACGTCAATGAGGCGGCCAAACTTCTTCTTGCGATGGCAGGGTGCCATCACGCACATCCTTCTACTCGCGCTCTCTCATCACTGCAGACATTCGTTCTTTTTACTGACGCTTTTTTTATCAGACGAAAAATGTAATCGGGCACACGACAGTGAGTTGCTTAATTTCGCGGAAGCCGCACGGCGCTGCGCGAAACGGAGCCGAGGAATAAACGAGCGCGCTCTGTGAATCGACGCGGAAATTCTCGCGTGAAATATTCTTTCATCGTCGGGCCACACAAATGCACCGTCCGCTTTACATCTTGAAGGTCCTATTTGCAGCAAGATAGATGGATATTGCATGGTCATGTTGTACTAGAGGTCATGTGTTCCTGACTATTTGACAAATATGTGTAGGATCAATACTTAAAACATATCAATCTTTCTTGTTGAAAATATTCTCGCGCATATAATAGTCTCACCTTTAATATATAACGTTAAATTAAAACTACACTCGATTGTAGTAATTCAGATTTTGAATTTATTAAGAATGAAATATTGTTTTAAAATACTCAAAGTTTTCGTTTTCTTTTTAAAAGAAATTATTTTCTATTTTTATTAGAAATTTATATCTTAATTCAAACAATGTCTTGTAATTAATGCAACATTCACACAGTAGCGTTGAAAATTGGCAATAAATTATAATAAAAATAAAGTTGAAGAAATTAAATATATTACAGTATTGTAAATTGCTTAATATTAATATTTAATACGGCAGCGCAAATATTTAGTTTGTAGTGTCGGATAAATAATACCTAGTGCTTGGTGAAATAAATACGGGAATACGTGCGAATGGACGATGCGTTTGGAAAATAACGCGAAACGGCAAACTGCGAGAGCAAAATTTAAATTATAATACAATTAAAATTGTTCCGAATATACGGAGCGTCAAAAATATTAAACTAAAATGATTTCAGACCCATGGAGGAGTGTCCATTGTGCTCGCAGCCGATACACGTATATTTGCAATCATTTTCGAATGCATTCTACACGCTCTACCCTCGTTCGATTTTGTGGAGCGCACAGCGCACTTTATCGATCTCGCGCGCGCGCGCGTGACATCGTGTTCCTCGCCGAGGCGAGGATCAGATCAGTCCGGGTGGACGCAATTTCCGGCGAGATGCAACGCCCTAATTCAATGCAGAAGTGGACGCGTTGTCCCGGGGTCACGACACAATAGCAGGCGCTGTCCGTGTCCCGCGGGTGCACACGGATCAGAAATTCGCACGTGTGCATGCACAGAGCGGCGAGAGACATAATCACGGCGACGTCGACGTCTGAATGTGTCTTCGCGTCGCAGTCGCGTGGGAGACAACATCCGATTTTCGCGAACAAACAAGACTTAATTAACTTTATTTGTACGCGTTGTTCCATGCGCTCCGATAAATATTTGTCGGCTGTATCGCACGCGTTTATTCGACTCGAACCCTCTCTCCATTCCCGAATTCCTGGAACGAAACGTACCTCTATTTTCAATTTAGATTATAGCACGATCGTGGCAGGGCCATACAGCTTCAAACAGTATTGTTCACGGTCGTTACCCTTTTGGGATTTTTTTATTAAATTCCTGCGTTATTGATAACGGCTTTGTGTGTGCGCGCGAGCAATGTGGTAATCGTCAACTCGCGCGCGGTTGGATGTAACGTGCGCTCGCGTGAATAAGTTTGCTGCGGGTTATAAAGCTGGTATATCTACTGAGTGGGCGAATGAACGTAACGAAGCAAGAACCTCGCGAGAGATCCGTGCAAATTTCATTACCGGAGCCTGGTTCTGGCAAGCAAACTTAGCATCATCTTCCGTCTCCTTTCTTCGTTTTCAACAAGGGCAACGTATCTATAGCAATCGGAGAGCTAAATAACCGTTTTCTCTCTCCAAACATTTCAATCGAATTAGATGGAAAATAAACTGCTCGAGTAAATCTTATTATGTTGCAATAATTTAGAAATGCTCATACAAACATTTGCATCAAGCAAGAAAAGAAAAGATGCTTGGAGCACTTATTTGACATGTGCAATACGACGATAGTAAAATCGTCACTGATATAACGTGAAATTCTCTCTTTTTTTCCGTCCGTCTTTTGAAGGATCCGCAATAAATTTCACAAAAGAATAGTCTTCCTTTTCACGATTACAATGGAATTACCGTTGCGCTTTTCTTTCTATGCGGACGTTTTATTTAATTTCATGCAGAGGGGCACACTAATATATATATCGGACAGTCGCTATTCAAGACACCGTTGGACAAACTTTCTAATTAATAATAGAATAATTAGTATTACGCCAACAAACTTGTGCATTCATTGGCTACTTGGGAACGCCGGGATTTTGTTTCGAATTACAAAGTTTGTTAATAATCGCCCTCACTTGCGTGACAGCCACATCGGTATAAGGAATCTTGACAATTAGCTTGTTTGTTGCGAACTTTCGTCGTCGAGTAATTGCGATTGCAGTAGCTTCTGCAACTTTCTCATTTTCAGCGGCTTGAAAGAAGTATGGTAGAATGGCAAACAGATTTTTTTTCATTGAAAATGTTTTATTACGTTATTAAACGTTTTATTTTGCTATAAAAAAATATATTTTACAAGTTTTCAGAAAGTTATAAACAAATGTTATAAGCCGAATTTGTACATTTTTTATATAAAACGTTGATAATTGAATATAACGATTAAATATCAAACTTTACTTCATACATTAATTCTCTACGTACGTATGAAAAACCAAGCATTGTATCACAATATCAAAATTTAATAGAATTTTTCACGCTGTGTACTACAAATAATAACTCGAAAACGATATTATATTATGTATAGTGCAGCTTTGTCCGGCCAAATCTCCTCACGTCGTTTTGTATACGAGAGATTTATTACGATTATAACGATTTTCCTGTCCATCGAAAATATGACTAAACACAGTATTTACAAACAATTCGACACATAACGATGCAGCTTAATGCTAAAGTAGGATGAATAAAAAATTCTAATGAAAATTTAGTATCCCTCTGAACGGCGCTCTTTTGACACAAACAAGAGAGATGGCCAGTGGTGAGAAAGGGGCGGAAATGAGGGGAAAGGAGAAAAAGCAAAGTTTATTTCTGAAAAACTTTCTGAACGTTGACAGCGGTACGAACGGCCGCTCGTCGGAAAAACGAATTCCGTGCAAATGTGAAATAGTTTCCGCTCTCAGTAACCGAAATTTAATTCGGACGTTGGGGTGACGATAAACCAATTTTTCACCGAAGCTCGAAACTCAAAAAGAAGAGTGTGAGCCCTCTTGACGTTCCTGCGCTTTCGTAGATTTATCTACGAACATTACGACCGCAATGTCCAATAATATTTTACGTCCAAGATAAATGTGCTGCCGTTTGAGCAGCAAATATATCGACCACAGGGATTAAAATGTAGATTCAAGCAACATACGTGTAAATTTTGCGATGTTGAGACATTTATACAAAACGGAGTTTGTAAAGTATGTGAAAGATTTCGAAAAAAAATTTATGGTTAAAAATGATAAAAAATATAGAGATATATTGTTAGAAGGAAAATACTTATGAATTTTAAATAGACGTACATATTAATATTTATTTCTAATCTTTGCCTCAAGATATCAGAGAAATACCAATAACTTGTAGCTATTCTTTATGAAAAAGGTGCTGTGTTCTCATAAACGGAGAATTTATCTAAGACCGTCCGACGTCTTCGCGGCAGCAAGGATAAGTTCTTGCTCGCAGTAAACCAGGGACTTAAGTACGGAGGATTAAAGAGTAGTGACCAAGACAGCGGAAAAAATATAAGGATGTACTCGCGATGCAGCGATGCGGACGCACCTGTGTCGCGCTGAAAAGCACACTCTTTCCGCTCATTTTAATCCAAATGCAGGCAGCTCTTTTCTCGTTCGCCTTTTCTTGCCTTTTTCTTTGCTTGCGTAAGCCTTAAAATGAAGCTACTCGGCCGAGAATTACAACGAACTCGTTTGTAACGGATGTGTTACTTACTCTTTTAATACCTCTCTATGCGAGAGCGGAAGTGTTTGAAGTACTCTCGATATTAATATGATAGAAGAAACATATGTAGGTATTCCGGAAAAATGTGAAGCAATGCAAATTAGTATTAGTTTTTAAAATTGATTAAATATATTGATTTCATTCACTTATTGACTACAAATTAGATTGTTCTAACGTCAAATTTATATAATTTGAAATTGCAAAGATAGTAAATTGCCCTCTTCGTTTAAAACTGTTTGCCGAAAATATATTTCATTTATACATATTGAAAATCGATCGCGATATGATCGAGTGATTAAATTTTGGTTGCTGAGAGCAGAAACTATTTCACATTTGCACGTAAAAAAGGTAACGTGAAAAGGCTTGTCTGTCTCTCTCTCTCCCTCCCTCTCTCTCTTTTTCTATCAAATTGCAATATCCTTTCAGAATTGACGATACGTTCCTTCGCAAAAATCTTTATCCAATTTTGTTCCGCCTTCTGTTCGCTATATTCGCTGGCGGTTGTGAGCTTTTGTTGAAAAATTATTAACGTACGAGTGACCGTCAAAGGGCACACGCAAGTTTCGCGGGTTGTTTGTACTGTCTGCACAAACCGCCGTAATCGCACACCGGAATCTGCATTATGCTACCCGTATGCTACCTCTATCCCCACGTTTTCGAGTATACTCGGAACAACGTGCCCTGCCATCAAGTTTGCATTGAGTTCGGCTCGCCCTTACGGTTGCTCGTTAGATCTATATGGCGGCTCCATGTGGCACCGTGCCCCCCGGTCACTATCCACAAAGAGAATTAGAAACGACGGAGACGCCCATTTCTATCCGATAAATTTCTTTTTTACGATTACGAAACGCTTAAGAATCGTAAGCAAATTGTAGAACGGCGCCGATGAATTTTATCGATCTCGTTGAATAATCAAAGAAAAAACGGATCTAATGTCTGAACAGTTCACAATTTGCATAAAAAATCGTGTAATTAAATGTTAGTACACAATATAAACGGTATCGAACAAAATATTCCTGCGCTAAAAATTATATTAAAATGATATCGAACTGTGTTCTTATAATTTACTTTAGATTTGATTTCTATCTCTACCAACGCTTTAATAACATTGGGAAATCTGGTAATTGTAAGTGAAATGCAACTAAAGTATTATCAGATTTGTATGTAATTGCAAGAAAAAAATGACTAAAGTATTAATTAGTGAAAATTAATAAATTTTTTATTTGAATATTTTTTATTATTTTTATTATTATTATCATTTTATATGAAAAGAGCGAATTTCCATAAAAGGCTTAAGATCTCATCGTGTATTTTATAAGCGGCTTATATTTCTCATATCAATTTTATGAATCCTGAGTCTCTTTTTTTAAGCTTCCTAAAGATGGAAGTAATGAAAAATTAAGTAATCTTATCTTTTTATATTTGATTGCTAAAATTGCAGGTTTAAAATTAAAACTTGATAATATTTATTTTTTTTGCAATTGCATATTTAAATGTTTCCTGCGACTTTACATTCCAAGATATTTCATTATCTTGAACAGATATTAACATTTTAATAAATGTTAATATTAATCTAACTTACTTTATTTTCTATTCTAAGTTTGGTTCGAGCTGTCTATCAAAATATCTTTATTAAAATCAGAAAATTTAGAATACTACTCTCTGTACATATATATTATATCCTATTTAATCTACATTTGCGACCGCCGACCGTAAAAACAGCGAGCAATTATACTGGCGTTGAAATTCACACATTATTTACACGTGCTAGTGTCACAACTGCAATATAAAAGCAACAAAAAGAGATAAAATTATTTAACACATGCGCGAAGTGTGCGTAACGTTTTTCAATACGTGTCGTGGTTTTGATGCGTTAATTTCAGGCCGCTCATTGTTAGCCGAGCCGTTACCAGGGTTAAACAAAACTTCCAAAATGCGCAGTCGTTATTAGCGGGTACAGCAACGCGTGTCGTCATGAGGCTTTTTCGCTATCTGAAAGCAGCAATTCGTTTTTCGCTGCAAACAAAACGAAACATGTTACGTTCACACATTTGCTGCAAAGAATTTGCATTAACAGGATGCAAATGCAGCATCCTGTTAATTCCTACCCATTATTTTGTCCATTGTGATATACGAATATACGTTTTTCAGAAGAAGGAAATTGTACAATAGTCTAAGTGCATTTTTAGCTTATGCAATTTTATTGAAATCACACACACAGTCTCGTATTTATTAAATACAAAACTTAAAAAGAGTTTGTTATTATTTCTTTGAAAAAATATTTATTGAAATTAAAATAACAATTGTATTCTGTACCGATATTTTTTTATTTTAGTACATATAATAATATATAAATATAAACTTTTTATTATACATATTTTTTTAATTTAAAATGATCAAATTGAAAATAGCTTTAAAATAACTCGTTGAAGAATATGTCATATAAAATCGTTTATATAACATAAATTATTTTTACAGTGGAAATGTAACATTTAAATACTCTCTAAATTTTTTGGAATAAAATCTCACTCCAAATGAATAAGTGAAAATACTGCCACTATTGAAAAAGATTAAAAATATTTGCACTTTTGAATAAGAGTGGCAAATTTTTACTCTTTTAGAACGAGATTTCACTTTTTTGAAGTGAAATTCACTCCAAAAAAGAAATCAGATTTCTTTGTAGTGAATCTCACTCCGAACAAAAAAGAGTGAAAATCTGCCACTCTCATTCAAGAGTGCATATATTTTCAATAATGATAGTATTTTCACACTTTTGGAGTGAGATTTCATTCCAAGAAATTTAGAGCATAGTTATATTAACGTTGAGATTTTATATACGCTTATTTTAAATAATAAATATTGAGGTCTCTCTCTCTCTCTCTCTCTCTCTCTCTCTCTCTCTCTTTGGCGTTACTTTAGTGCTATTTCTCGGATTCTCAGATTAACTTATCAAGTATGTAAAAAAGCCGAGGAAATTGTCGGAGCGCACGAAGAAAGGAAGTGAAGTTGTCTCCATCTAAAAAGGGTCTTCCAGTGAAACTTTTAAAATATATTCCATCCTTCCCCTTACCTTCATCAGGTTATTCCCTTTTTGGTTTTACCTTAATTTGAATTTGGAAGCATAATAATACAGTTATCAAAATAAACCAAGATAAAAATCATTTTTATCTATCGTCTATTTGAGACAGGAATTAATATATATATATATATATA
>NW_017297898.1:958099-972205 GCF_001594075.2 Trachymyrmex cornetzi | reverse complement strand
GGGGGGGGCTAATGATTCATCAATTTCAATTTCGATGATTTACGCGCCTGCGAAATTACGCTCGGACATTTTGCCGCGAAGAAATACGATCGGCCTGCGTAATCATCGCGCGAGCGCAATGTATCAAGCCTCTCTCGTTCAATCGACCGGCCTTTTTTTTCCCACCCATTTTCAACGAACCCTCGTGAGTGCGTTATTGCACCGGCCGGGGCCGAGGCCGCCCTGGCCGCCCTGGCCACCCTGGTCACCCTGGCCGCCTCACGGTCGTGTATCGAGAGCGCGCGGTCATCGAGCCGCCTGCTGCATTATTTCCGACATAATCGCATTCGTCCGCGGTTTATCGGCTCCCCGTTAAATCGATATATCAGGTACGCGCGGAAGGATAACCTGCCAAAATGAGTTCCTCCCATGGAAATTTGTTCATCCACATTTGTCGTTTATTCGGTATGTTTGAAACGACATACCTTACTCTCACGTACACTCCAATATGTACACTCGGAGAAAAACATAGTGGTAGCAACTATAAAGTTGACAATTATAATTTATATATATATATAAAATAGAATTAGTGTACACAGTTGAATGAATTAATATACACTATTGAAGAAATTATTTTACACGGAAAAAAAATGTTTCTGGCTACAGCTAATTCTGATTAGCTGAAACTGCATTAGCTACTATAGCTGTGAAATTTGTTAATACATATAGAGAATTTGCTGCTGTAGCTAATATAAGGACGTGATAGCAAAGTATCTGTTTGTTAAGGATCAATTTATTTTGCAATATAAAGTTAGTTGTCATAGTTATCGGATATGTACGTGTAAAAGAAAATTGTCTCTACACCATAGCTACAGTGAGAGCAAAAAGTATTCGTACAAGGAAATTTTTTTATGAAAAAGTTTTATTTGTAGAATATAAACATTAATTAGCAATTTTATACAATGAATACATTCTGTTCCAACATATACACGGAGAAAATTTTATATTAAGTTTTAATACAATTTTAAATTACACTTTACTATGTCTTGTATTTTCGATAGACTCTCACAACATGTTTCCGACTTAACTTTTACTATGGTAATACTAATTTTTATCACATAAATAAAGATTATTTTGTAAGCCATATTCTAACATAAAAACAGTTAATTTTTACTATGGTACGCAAACAAAATTCGCTAGGTACATTTGATTTTGTAATAAAAAATTTTTACTATGAAAAAGTGTAAAAATTACGTTATATTATTGTTTTTAAAAAAATAACTATAACATTTAAACTTATAATTTTACATGAAGACCGCAGCTACTACTACATTATAGTAATTTTAAATACAAAAGTTTCTCCGTGTACAAATGAGCTTCGCATGTATTTCTGATATTATAAGCTAAATTTCTCGACTGTGTACGAATACTTTTTGAGCATCCAAACAATGGAACTTTTAATTTTCGCTTATTTTTCAGATGATATATTTTCTATAATTAATACACATCTTTTTGGTATATATAATTTTAAGAAACATACAGTCTATTTTATACTTTATGAATAAATTGTTAATTACCTAAATTGTTCATTAGCAAGAAATGATCATCAATTAAATGTCGAATCGACGTCGAATTGGTGTTGAAATCATTGTATTGATATCGATTCGACATCAATTCGATGACTCATTTCTCGTTGGATAATATTTAATTTAAAAAAAAAAAGTTTTTTTAAAAAATATTTTCTCTGTACAAATACTTTTTGTACTCACTGTAAATATGGTTTGCTGAAATTGTACTTGCTACCAAACTGTCTGCTATACAAAAGACGTTTGCTGCAATGATCAATACATCGACATAAAATGCTTGTCTGTTACAATGATAATATTTAGGCTTCACAGCTAATGGAAATTAGACCTCGCAGACACAACATTAGATGTCCATATAATGCTATTGAATTAACTGCCAAACCTAATTTTTAGCTATGGCAGCTAATCTTTTTTTTCCGTGTACGGTTACAATAATTATAAAATAGTTTATTTAACTGTGCACATTAATTCCACATATAAAGGTTTTTACTTTTATAATTTTGTCATCGTGTCTTTTTTTCTTTAATATACATATAATACGTTGAGGGCCGTTAAAACGTCAGAAAAAATGAATAGAAATATAAATAGAACTAAATAAATAAGAGAGATTTAAACGAAAACAAGAAATTTTGTTCATATTAATCCACGAATGCATACATACGCGCTGCACGAAGATTAAAATATATTAAATGTACCGTGTAAAAATGTACGTATCGCGCTGTGCGTTTGCTTTATGTGACGCGCTTTATTTGATGATAGTATAGAGGCACTTCAATATATGGCTCATCGCAATACACTTCGTTCGCGGAGCCATGGCAAGCGTCGTTTTTAATCACCGCGAGCACCGACACTAAAGGGAAAACCCGACAGTTATTGAGCTATTCAACTCGTCGTGGGTGGTAACGCGAGTAACGCAGACCCAGTAAATCTCCATGTAAAATCGGCGAGCGTGCGGTAGCGGTTCTAGATGCTTCGATTTACCGTGTTTTTGCTTCCGCCCTCGCTGGTAGCGATATAACATGGTGAAATGGATTAACGCGTCGCGGACGAATGGTGGCGTATGAAATGGAATTTACACAAGTTTTTAATTACCCGAGCACCGTCTTGCAAGACGGAAAGGCTCTCTCTCTCTCTCTCTCTCTCTCTCTCTCTCTCTCTCTCTCTCTCTCTCTCTCCCCCCCCCTCTCTCTCTCTGTCTGTTTGTCTGTCTCTCTCTCTCGCTTTTCTACTTCGATTTAACGAAGAGCAGCAGTTGCCAGCAGCGTCAGTGCTCGAAGAGCACAAGTGTTTTCACCCCTTCGAACACTCGGCTCGGCGCACAACCCCATCATTGCTGTCGTTGTCGTCTCTTTTGTACCGCGTTCCCAGTCGCAATTTATAGCCATTTCGCGGGAAATACTCTCTCGGTCTCTTTTCCTCTTTCTTTCTTTTTTTTTCCTGTCTCTTTTTTTTTTCTTTTATAACGAAGTCGATTTCTGCAACTTAGCTGGCATCCCTGTTTTATTAGACGCGATCTGTATTTACGATCGCCCGTTCCAGAGATGGACCATTTTATTCTACTGTTACACTGTCAATGTTCAATGAAATAGGTTATTGACGTGATCGATAGAGATTACAGATTTTATTCAGCTGAAGCTTATTTATTTCTTCTGCGTTATTAATGAATTATTAATGTTCTTACTTCATATTTGCTTATTAATTTAAAAAATAAAAGGAAATTATCATCTGAATAAGATTTGAATTCTATCGAAACAAACGTGAGAGAACAAAAAACGTTTTTTTTTTTATGCAATCATTAATATTATATAATTGATGAAATTTTTCCACCGATGACGACCAGCAATTTCGCGACTGTAAGTGAAAAACACGGTATTGTAGATTATCAATCAATGCACAGAAGGATCGATTAGTCTGCTATTCAGAGAACCGTCGTTGCAAAAGTGGAGCTCATTGAAAAATTCTCCTCGAGCGAGCATCGAGTTCGCGAACGAAATCGACCGCGCTTCTCTCGCATCGGTAACGCTCGAAGGTTTCTTCCACGACTTTTCTAGGGTAGACTGGAGAAGTATCGACCGGAAATCTAAGGCTGCAGAGATTTCCAAAAGGGAAGTATCGCGGCCGAACCGACGACCCGAAGAAAAAGAAACCGGTCACTTATCGAGCCTTCTTCACCAATGGTTTTCACCCGCAAACCTCTTGAAACTCCTTTTCACGTCCGGAAAGCCACGTTATCGCCGGATATCAACCCGGACTGCTGCATTCTCGGAATAACGCTTCATCCGTTCATGCGTACCGAGTGAAGTAGTCGCTTTTCCAGGAAGAGGAGTACTTGCAAATTCTCGTCCAAAGGATTTCTTTGTTGAGAAGAATCGATTTTCATGTGATATTCAGTGGCAAATATCATTTATTTGGAAAAGCACGAAGCGACATGCGGATGATACTAATCGATTCTATTCGAGAGGATTCTGAGTAAGTTATAGAGACAGATAAATTAAAGATTAATAGAAGCGGAGATAGGATTTGGAAACGTATTTAAAAAAAAATTCTTATCTTGAGGTTTGCATGATTAACTTGCGAGGTAATCGTAAAATAAAGTCGTGAATAAATTGACGAAATTAATATTACCCTTCGTCATTAAAGTCGAATCGTCGCTGAAATACGGGTTGTTGGAGCTTCTGCGAACGTACATCGACAGTTTGACAGAAGTGAACCCATTCAGTCAGACTTGGACTCGACAGGAATTGATAACGAGCTGCTGTTTGAATCCAAGCAGTCTACTTCACATGAGGGTTCCGTTTTAGCTAAATCCTCCAATCGCAAGAGCAGGATCCATTTGCCCGAGTGTGTCCAATTTCCCGCTGTCACCACGATTGTCAAGCGTATCTTTTTTCGGGATTTTGAAGAAAGAATTACGTATGACCGAAAAGCTACCGTTTGCTCTCAGATATCACGCATAGAAAGAAGATACGAAAAAGAAGTAAGTTGACCGTTATATCGAACGCTTTTCCATCCCCGCATCTATTCCGCTTTCCCGTCAATCGGGGACGAACGTCGAGCGAAATTCACTCATGCGTGAGGGGTGAGACAACCACGCGATCGAAAGTACACGTCCCGATGGGACGGAATTGCGTTTCCAGTGCGGCGCTATCAAGAGAGAAAAAGAGAAAGAGAGAAAGTAGGAACGTCAGCATTACATAGCTCGATGGACCACGAGGAGTCTAATGGAAGAAGAAATGGGGATGACAGAAATCGCCAGAGACGATATCTAGGGACAGAATTCGATCACTGAAAATCGGAAGAGCAAGGTACGATCTGGAAGCGGGCAGTAATTACGAAATAATTCATGAGAAATATGGGAGGATCTACATTCTCCACCATTCGGAGATGGACGTCTTTTGTACTTTTATAAAAGTATCATCATCGTCGAGGTGCGCCCGGGACCAATCGCTTAGCTTCCTTCCGTATTAAGGCAGTATCGATTATCTTTATTCTTTCCGTTAATACGCGAAAAAACTGGTGTCTTGGTTGATTCGCTCTAATATTTACACGAACCCTCAAGCTCAAAGAATTCGTTCTCGCTCTTCTGGAAAGAAAAGCGGATTGTTAATCAAGAGATTACCAGCTATTTTTCTTCTGATCGGATAAGCGTCTATCAAAGAACGAATAAAATAAACCGCCAGATGGAACTGCCTGTATTCAAATGAGTTGTTAATATTTCAGTTTGCAGAAGAATTGATTAAACAGAACGAACTAGCTTTGTTTACAGATCTTTAAAATTACTGAATGATTCTAAATCTTTAAAAATTTGGAAAAATTTATAAAATGACGTAAGAGATAGTTCCTTCATATAAAAGCATAAAATTCTGATCTATCGATATCAAATCCATTGCTCAGACACTCTTCGACCAGTCTTCGTAAAGAACGGTGCCTTGCCCATCATGTGCTCATTTTTTGGTCATCCATAAGTCGAGCTTTATGAGTTTGAGAACGGTACGAGAAAGAAGAATCGGTGTAATTTAGTCGCGTACGTTTTATTGAATATCCTTTGTCCGAAATTGCGGGACATGCTTATCAAAATAAGTTCACGAAAAATATTAAGTGTCAAGCTGTCTCTACCTCCGGCGAGACGTTTGCAGAACAGGGATTATTAATTCGGAATTCCTACCGGATGAAATCGTCGAAAAATAAAGCCAACGAGATCGTCCATTGATTCCGACTATTTCGTAACGAGTGAAATTACTTCTCTGTAGCGTAGCAACGTCGACACCGCGATAAGAACTTTGAGATCAGGTTAGGAAGGAGGATACTACGCGACAAATATCGGAAGCTGCCAATGTGAACACTGATCCCTCTTGAGAAACAGTAAAGTCCAATAAGCGATAATGGTTAGTATTCAACGGACTATGAAATTAGACGAGATTCTGATTCAATTCTAATTTAAGTAATCGTTTCTCGAGGATAACGATCCACTGCCAATGAGAGCCTAATAATTCTGTATATCACAAGATTGAAGGAGAAACATAAAAGTAATGTCGATGACGCAATTTAAGAAAGACATCGGCACTCATTATTCCATGTTTGTTTAATTACAATCGCAATCCTATAAAATTAGGAGCGCGCGTTAAAGAGAGGGGAGGGAAGAAGGTGCAGAAAGAAAGAAAGAGAGCTGAACAAATCCGCACCGAAGTCGGTGATATGTGTCGCGCTGGCTCCCGGAGCCTCGATGACCTTGACCCCGCGAGCATGAAGCACCCATCGAGGTCAGCGGGTCTCGAGGTTGCTATGGCGCTTTTCGGCATGGTTTGGCTGCTGCGCGTCCGCTCTGAGATGCGTCGTTGCTCGAAATGTCGGCACGAAGAGATGCTCGCACAGCAGCAACAACAGCATCAGCAGCAGATGCAGTTGCAGCAGCAGCAACAGCAGCAGCACCATCATCATCACCACCAGCATCACCAGCAGCAACGCACCCTGTCGCAGGCTACCAGCTTGTTACAGACGATGTCCGATGACGGCGTCAGCTCTTCCGCCAATACCCTCTTCACGTTGGACACTCCTGGAGCGGCTGGCCCGGCCGGAAGTTACTGCGAAGTGCACGGATACGTTCAGGCAAAAGAAGGTAGAGTGTTTTTCATGTCTCTTTATCAGTTACTTTTATCGGACCGATTTTTCAATTAAATAACGTATTTCTTTAATATCGGAAAATCGTTAAATTTTGTAGAATATAATTTTGCGTTGTTTGAGAGACAAAGGATTTTAATCCTTTTACTTCAAACTATCAACCGCATTATGCTCATTTTTTGTTAATTCGCGCTTTTCGAAAGTCTCTCAACTGCTCGAATGTAAGTTTCTTGGAAAAGTTTCGTGCTCCATAGGGAATGGAAGCAAAGACATGAAACTTTTACAGGAATTGTACGGAATATAGCAGACGGTGCCTGACTTCTATTGTTCTTATCGCGAAAACACCTACGCGCGATAATAAGAGAAATCGTTTCGAAAGAAAGAAATCTGATACAACTCCCTCGCATTCTCGATAGCTTGAAATATGACTAAACGTTGCTGATATGTAGAATGCTGGTAAATGCAAAACACGTCGCAGTATAATGTATGACGGAAATTATCGACATACAATTGTCATAGCACGTCGAGTACACAAGTAGCTTGTTTCGTTTATTCTCCTTTCTCACGAACTATCCTGGAACATGACCTACTTCGATTCCAGTCGCTTCTCCGCCATAAATTCAAAAAGTTCTTGCACTTCCGTTTTTCGATCTTGCTACGGTAATGCGGCCCCGGCATATTGCAAGAGCATAAGAAAACTTTGTCGAGTACGTGTCGTGATGCAGCCAAAACGTGGAGCGTTCGCTCGTTAGGAAATATTATCGATGAGACAGTGATGGATGAGGCGCGCTCGTGCATTTCAGAGCAGTATTGTGCGGATAATAAAAAAGATTTATAAAAAGTAGTACAGTCCGATCGACGCGCGCCGCACGATAATGTCTGTTGGAAAATCAAATGGAACTTCCGTTTGTGGTGCGATTCGCGCATAAAGGGAGTTGCCAACGAACTGTTGTATGGTATTTATCAACGCCCTTCATCTGCCAACCGTGAGCCGCGCGACTATATTATGGCGAGTTGCGGAGTTTGTTACACGCGGCTTTTATGCGACGTTGTTATTGTCCCGTGACCAGCACAAGGCCTTTCCCCCGTTCGTCTAAATGTTCGCGAAAGCTTGAAAAATCAATTTCGATATGTTAAACTAATGATGATGATGTATGGAATGACAATCGGGAAATATCTAAAATTAATAGTTGTGGTTTTATTATAAATGTGAACGGAATGAAATAAATTAAAAACATCACTTTGGTTTTTAAGAATATGTAGTAAAAAAGCAATATATATCTTTATATGTAAATTTATAAAAATAAATATAATAAATATGAAAATTTTTTGGTTGATTACATGACTCACAATCAGTAATATATATTCAAAAGATCTCGGTATAGGCAGTCATTTCTACGAAAGAAATTTATCCGAAATTTTTCAAAGATACAGTTACAATTACTAATGTTAGAAAATGTATTCAGTAATTTTTAAAAGTATCTCGATTTATGAAATCTCAAATTATCATTTCAAGAACGTATACAGTGAGCGCAAAAAGTATTCGTACAAGGAAATTTGTTAGAAAAAAAGTCTTATTTTTAGAAAATAAACATTAATTAGTAATTTTATACAATTAATACATTCTGTTCTAACATGAACTAGCTTTGTATGTATTTCTGATTTTAGAAGCTAAATTTCTCAACTGTACGAATACTTTTCGAGCATCCAAACAATACAATTTTTAATTTTCGATTATTTTTCGGATGATATATTTTCTATAATTAATATACATCTTTTTGGTATATATAATTTTAAGAAACATACAGTCTATTTTATTCTTTATGAATAAATTAATTACCTAGTAAGAAATGATTGTCAATTAAATGTCGAACAGACGTCAAATTGCTGTTGAAATCATCGTATCGATATTGAGTCGATATCAGTTCGATGACTCATTTCTCGTTGGATAATATTTACTTTTTAAAAATAAAATTTTTTTTTAAATATTTTCTCTGTACGAATATTTTTTGCACTCACTGTACATATTATTGAGCAGTCAAACAAATTTATACAAGTTTATGTAACTATATTTATTTATATTCTAATAAAAATGACAGGTTTTTTTTATGTAGTATAATATTCAATTCATTTCATGCACGTTACACATTAAAGTAACAGCTATTTAATTTCAGCAACTTTCTGATTGTTATTTATCTTAGAGATTCAGATCGTGAATAGCAAATGTTAACTGGCTTTTCATCATGGCAGTCTTGAACTGGAAAACGCTATGAGATAGCATACGAGACGCTAACACATGTTACCGTGCAAGACGGAGTTTAACAGATGAGCGAGTCATTGTCGGATTATTGTAACAGTCGTTCTTAGCACACAGCTGAAGCTTAGCAAGCATTAGTCTTTCAAGTACGTACATTAACAGACGGCGACGAGAGTTACTTACTACTAGTATTCAAGTGAAAGTCGACTTTAGTCTACAATAACAGGATTAATTTGTGTCTATTCATGTAGACTCCTGTAGATTATTACGTGAGCATACACAGTAAAACGAACTGAGGATAGTTAATATTTAACCTTCCGTCAGCCATGTGGAATTTTGCATTTTCTCTCAACAATCTGGGTCTTTGAGCTTCAGTACAGATTTTTGTATTGTATTTCGAACTACATAAAAATTTGAGAAAATTTTTGCATACGTGTGAAAATTTTAACGTTTTATTGTCATCGAATGGATAATGATCGAATTGTATTTTATTTTTATTTATTTCTTACAGATTAAAATACCAGAATTCACAATCAAAATGTTAACTAAATCTTCACAATTCAATTTAGCCAGTAGGGGATTAATTAATTATGGAAGAATTTAAAGAAGGTATTAACTGAGAATTTATTTAAGTTTGTGTTAGATATGTTGATTTTAGTCGATTAACCCTTACTGTACCATCTACACACACACAATTTGGTGCCTCATCCATATCACCAAGGATCACTTCAAATCTCTTCTCGTTTTTCACCTCTTCAAAATAATTCAAAAAATCTCTAAAAATTTACGAACATACTTTCAACTTTTTAGAATAAATATTAACTCTTTATTTTGGAAAATAATAAAATGTAGTATAATTTATAATTACCGAAAAACTCAAAGAAACTTGCACGAGCAGGAATCGCTTGGTCACTATAGTTACCCATATTAGTACGGTAAGGGTTAAAGACATATTTTTCATTTTTCACGCTGTACGTGCAATTTTATTTGTTATCGCGATTGCAATAAGAAAAAAGAGGAAGGATCCGAATATTACTAGAGTTAAAAACAAATAAGTCGAAAAGAGGTTCAGTAAATTTTTTATTTTTCTTGAATAATCACCTCAGTCGTGCCGACAAAGGCGCGCTTTTGCGTGTCTGCTAGTTTCACAGCGATGTGTGTAACTAAAATCTGCAAAGCTTTTTCGGATAGAACGACAGATGAGGAGAGAAAAGAACCTCTTGTCTGTCAGATTGTCTCCTTTCTCTCTTTGTCTCACATCAGTCCGTAGCCGCACTGACACCAACACGCTCACGTGCATGTATATGCATCACGTACGACCTAGTTATGGAATAGTTCTCCTTGCGTACGGTATAACGGTATAACGGTGACTCAGCGATATCGCGCTTTAAAGCTGAAAGCATGTTCGTGTTGTGTTGGAACGGTGGCCGCCGTATTGTTTCTAGTTTATTATCTTCCATCCAGCCTGCAGCTGTCCCGCGGGGACACAGAGGGGTTAGATAAAATGGAACGGAAGAACACGTTGAGAAAGTAGAAGACAGAAGAAGGAAGATCGGAAAAAAGTTTCGGACTTTTGTGATAATAACGGCGCGTTCTGCCCCAGGACGCAATTTTTCCGTAGATACAAGGTCCTCTAACTGAAAATAATTTAGACGGTATGTGATATCTCGGAATCAATTGCACTTTGAGTTGAGTATATTACCTTTCTCCCAGATCGCGGAATTGTACGGTTGATACGGTAATTGGAAGGAAGCGTTATAAAGGGAAAAACAGAGGAAAACTTCAGTTTCTTGGATATATCTTTGCAATAAAATAGTCTCGTCTATCAAACCTTAATATAATCCTTTTCTTTGATGAAAGTTTTTTATTCGGGTACTGTTTTTTATTCGAAGCTTTTTACTGAAGCAAAACTTTGCTTGAAAAAGATTCGAGCCAATTAGATGCTATTAAACGATTGTGACTGACAAAAGAGATATGCCTTTTCGTAATTTTGAATATATATGTATCTGGTATGTGTGTGTGCCGTAATTTCGTGAAAATAAAGGTAGTTAGGCGAACCAGTGTCTGTCGCTATGCTGTACTAATGAGTATAATTAAAAAAGTCTCTTCCTGAAGCCGCTCAACACGCGTTCTGCGTACGTGACATGTTATATTAAAAGGGAATTTCACAATTATCTGCGAAATAATAATGTACTTTTCACTATTCATTAATACTATTCATTATAAGACGTAGAAATTGATTTAAATTTAAATATTCTTTTGATTATAGATTCGATCCAAAAACAATTATTTATGAAATAAACAACGCAACATATCAGTTAACAAAGAAAATTAAAACATTATGATCAAAGGGTAGTGCAGTTGGAAATGTGATTGATATGTTTATAAATGTTTATTAGTATTTGTTACTAAAAAATAATCTTTCGCAAATAATCATGTTGAGAACGATATTCAACAAACGTAATTGAGATACCCGGAAAAGCTGGGAAAGCTGGAAAAGCTATTTCAGTACTTTCATAGTCAAAGGACAAAGGCTGCACCGATTTCAAACGTTTGCCTCGGTTTTAATTTTAACCGCTATCTTGCGTGTATATTCTGACGAAATGTTTAAAGTTCTTCATATACTATACTGCAGAGAAACACGAGGATATTCTGTTTTTATAAGACAAGATTTATAAAATAATTGTCAGTAAGAAAATATTATTTTCCGTTGTTTGTAAATTTGCAATAAAATGTTAATTACATCATCTGAGGATAGACGAGACATTTGTTCGCATTTTCTACAATGAGTGAAATTTTGAAATTTTCAACACGTAAACTATCTTGAGTAAATTATTTAAATATTATGTATAACACTGTTTATTATATTTTTGTATAATCGGTTCTTTCATTTGTATGAACATTAAATTGACGGTAATTGTTTCTATGTTCCTACAATTTCATGGCCGAATTACTTCTAAAATCACTCTCTAAAAACTTTTAAAGAACATTAGGCGCGACTATTATTCGTTGCTGTTACGATTAAATGCACGGAAGATGGTCGAAAGAAGCTCGCCGAGAAAAGCAATTTACGAGCTACTTTCGATTATCCGCGCAGGATCTCCCCGTCTCAAAAGTTATAATTTTACATCCGAGAATTCTCACTAGTCTTATTCAGACGCATCATAAAATTTCCTGCGAAAATTTCTGCAATTAGTCATCATGTCTCACAGATTTCAGAATTGCATTTTGAAAATTAAAATTATTATGGAGAAATGTAAAGACGGACATCACACATATACATCAATGTATTAATCTAATTACATTTGTTTAAAGTTGGTATTATTTTATGTTGATATTATTTTTTAATTACATAGAAAAAGCCATTTTTTCCCTCTTCTTTTCCTCTCCTTTCCTGTCATTTCTCGAAATTAATTAAATTAATTAAATCTTGTATACACATTTAATTACACATAGTATGAAAATGAAAAGTATGCTCTTTTTTTAATGGATCTTATATTAAAATCATAATTTTGTTGCTGTAATACAAAGAATAATTTATTATTTATAAATCTTGAATTATTCCTAAAAATTTGTATACGTTACAAAAAACAAGTTTTTTGGACATTAATATCTATTGTTGGACATGAATATTGTATAGTACCGTGTATAGTTTTCTTTATATATGTAGAGCTTTTTATATATACAATGTACCTGTCAACCTTTGATTTCTTCACCAAATTTGTTTATTAAAATTTCTTTGTTTCTAATAAAATTATTGAAAGGTCGTAACGTATTTCTCAATAGAATTCGAATTAATTGAGAATAAATTTATGGATTTAATTTTAAATTTATCTCAATTAAGATTTAATTTTAAGTTTTCTGAAACTCAAAGCTTGAAAATACTGATTGATAGATTCGATATATAAGCTTAGATATCGAAAAAGTAAAGAATAAATCGGATAAAATTTTCGTTAAGGAAAAATTGATTCAAAGCCGTGCGTTAGAAGAATCTAATGACCATTAAAAACCGATAGGAATTGCGGGGAATCCTATATTTCACCACATCGCACAGTAAGCTATATTCACTTCTAAGTTTCGATCCTTACTAAACTAACTGCGCCAATTAACTTACTCCTTCTCTCCCTCCTTTCCACCCTTTCCCCCCCCTCCTCTCTCTCTCTCTCTCTCTCTCCCCCTTTCTACAAAGCAATTAGCGGTGCTTGTTCGACGCTGCCGTCACTTTCGCGAACAAACTCGTTCTGTCTTGTCGAACATCACACAACCTCCACGCTCCTCTAAAGACTATCTCTACGCTTCATTATAAGGAACAATCTCCTTTGTTGCAAATCTTCTCGTATGCCAACTGTTTTCTGTTCTAAATGCAGATATTATTGATAACAACTTCAAACAAAACGTAACGAATCTATTTTAGAAATTTTTTACTTTTGTTTCCTCTTGTTATTACAAATGAGTGCATGTATATGTAGCTAGGATTTTGTTTGGGAGAGAGAGAGAGAGAGAGAGAGAGAGGCGGGGGCAAATTAGAATTGAAACTTTTGAATGGGGGGGGGGGTGGAAATAGCTGAGTGGTATGAATTGATTTTGTTTCATATTATTTTTAATTAATTATTAGCAGGTAAAAAAAATCACAGAATTACATATACTTAATTTACTAATTTATTTAATGTTTTTCTTAAAATAATAAACTGATTCTTTTTTTTAACTAAAAAAATTAATTTGTAACATTAGTCGTCTTTGATTCTCAGAAAATCCTTTTATAATTTTCACCTCCAATTCTTTCTCTTTTTCCAAAATTAATTTCTTGTGAATACTCATTATTAAACATAGTCCATAAATGTATAATTTTTTAAATATATCTATATATTTAAATATATATTATTATAATTTTTTAAATATTATTTTGTTCTTCAAGATTTCAAAATTGAAGCATTAATCCCCCTGCCTTCCTCCCTTGGCTACGTCCAATGGGTGTGTATTATACTTCATACATAATAGAGATAACGCATACATACATGCAAAATTCAATGAATTTTGCGGAAATAATTCACAGAGATGTATACAGCAAGATGGAATACGGCTAATTATCCACACCCACATAACAATTTCGACGTGTCATATTAATTTAGGTATATACAACTAAATTTGCCTTTTAGCGTCTGCTCG
>NW_017297898.1:935041-957284 GCF_001594075.2 Trachymyrmex cornetzi | reverse complement strand
GGGGGGGGGGGTGGAAATAGCTGAGTGGTATGAATTGATTTTGTTTCATATTATTTTTAATTAATTATTAGCAGGTAAAAAAAATCACAGAATTACATATACTTAATTTACTAATTTATTTAATGTTTTTCTTAAAATAATAAACTGATTCTTTTTTTTAACTAAAAAAATTAATTTGTAACATTAGTCGTCTTTGATTCTCAGAAAATCCTTTTATAATTTTCACCTCCAATTCTTTCTCTTTTTCCAAAATTAATTTCTTGTGAATACTCATTATTAAACATAGTCCATAAATGTATAATTTTTTAAATATATCTATATATTTAAATATATATTATTATAATTTTTTAAATATCATTTTGTTCTTCAAGATTTCAAAATTGAAGCATTAATCCCCCTGCCTTCCTCCCTTGGCTACGTCCAATGGGTGTGTATTATACTTCATACATAATAGAGATAACGCATACATACATGCAAAATTCAATGAATTTTGCGGAAATAATTCACAGAGATGTATACAGCAAGATGGAATACGGCTAATTATCCACACCCACATAACAATTTCGACGTGTCATATTAATTTAGGTATATACAACTAAATTTGCCTTTTAGCGTCTGCTCGCGCAGTATTACGCTCACATGAACGACGTCGCAGACTGAATGGATAATTAGTGCTAATGAAGATACTGGCGTTTTCATATGAAGGTCACGAGTATAATAGTTTGAGCAATAATTATTCGCCATGATTCCAAGTTTATTGCGTTTAGCAATGTATAAACACACATTGCACGATCATATAATTTAATGTCATATAATTTAATGGTTACTTTCCTAGATGTAGAGAGTTGACAAACTAATCAGTTGAATATGAAAGGATCGTATCAATTTCTCGAAAATGATGCAGATTGTATCGTTCTCGCTCTATTACTTGAAGAGGAAATGCTTCATCGCTCTGTGTTTTTCTCCTTTTAACTTGAAAACAAAGATAATATTTCAGATTCAAAAAAGATACTGTATTATGGTATGTACAAAGTTTAAACAAAGGCGCATTATGAAGTAACATTCATTCTCTCGCGTTTTATTTATACATTTTTATTTTTGCCATGTCGCGCCAGACATTAACAATGTACATTATGCCACACTGTATTCGAGAAAATGCAAGAAGATAATGCAACAAAATGCACATAGCATTATCACAATTACTGATAAAAGATGAGAGTATTAATGTTATATATATTTTACGAATAAAATTTTCTCTATAAAGTGCATTCATGGCGAGATATAATTGGGAGTTATCAGTCATTTTAAGTAATTATTATTGCACTTTGCTTTATTTCTTTGTTTATCAAGACAGCAGACGTTATACCGCAGTTCAGAGTACTTTCCCATCTCTGTATGCGAGACGGTGCAAGAATGGTTGGATCGCGAATCGCAATCAACGACGAAAGCTACGAATGCATCCGTGGAGCTCGGCCCGCGGGATTCGAAGAAACGAAGTCGAGCAATCCCACAAATGTTCCCGTTAGGATCGCGTCTACACCCGATGCGGTGCTCGGCCACGACCCGCTGCATTTCTGGCATTCCTCTAAACGCAATAATGCATCCGTCAGCCACCCGATCGGCACGCGCGATCGCTAACTCGCGTCTAACTCATAACACGTCCGTTGCCGTAGACGACGAGGCGATCCATCAACTAGGAGTAAAATAATCGGCATTCTCTATCGGCATGTGATGTCTCGAATTCTTTTTCTTGTTTTTCTTTTTAAATCATTTCGTTCCATGGTACGAAAAATAAAATTGTTTGAAGCCACAAAAGTTTTGACGGTATAAATTGCGGGAATCGCTAACTGAAAAAACACATCGTGCTAAAATCAACGCATGATAGATGTGGGAATTGTGTTCATTCTACTTGCGCCTTGGCAACAATGCTCCTAGACAATAGAAGAAGGAGCGCGATACGGGATTTCTCGTTCTCTCTCTCTTGTCCCTCCCTCCCTCTTTCTCTGGCTTTCTCTCTTTCTCTCTTTCTCTCTCTCTCTCTCTACCACTCACATCGAGGAAAACCTACCCCGACCATACAATGAAATTTCTTGCACAATACCTCGACGGCACTGTGCGTAACAGGCAACAATGGCGATGTTTCTGACGACGCGGCGTCGTCGGCGTTGTCTCGGAGGTGTCGCTCGAGCACCAAGCTCGACTTGCGATGTCACGTAGGAAACTCGATTTCTCGCGATTAAGTAGCTATTATTATACGTTATGACTCTTGCGAGATCCCGACTTCCTGCGGGGCGGTCCCCCGGGAACCGCCGCGTAATTATGTCACCTTGAGAGTATGACGTTGACGGAAATCTCTCTCTTTCCGCCTATCTTCTCTCTTTCGGAACGAAATTCTTGTAACTTTTTGATTGATTGCACGGATCGTTCCACAATTTAAAAAGAGATTGCTATTTCATAGACTATATAAATTTAAGTTTCATCTTAATATTGTAATTTGCATTCTGCGCGCGCGGATATTTCACGATATAATACATCTCCCATGCAAATGCAAAACCTTTATGTGTTCTCTATGTTATGCTATTAACTCCGAGCTTGATTTATGAATCCTCAGTTTCTTCCAAAATTACTTCGTCAATCCCGTGGCAGGTAATTTGCTTGTCGAACATTAATCGTCAGATTGCTGTGATATTATATTCAAAATTATATTGCACATCTCTTTATTTTGTTGTAATCGATAAAATGATATACGATCGAAAAAGCAAATTGTTTCCGTTCAACTTTAAACCAATTAAAAATTTATCGGAAATAAAGGGGTTGGGACGATATTGGGTGAGATGAATGATGGTCGAGTTATTGAGGAAAAATTCGATCAAGTATTAATACCTTCATCGATTTGATCACGGCGAGCATAACTCTCAGCGAGTAATTATAAAGCTGCGTCCACCGCGATAGCGAATTCATCTTCGTGGCGTTAGCTTAAACCGATTAACAGCGTCAGTCTGTGCGGCCGACCGACCAATGCCGTAGCGAATCCGATAATAAATATATGAAGGGTTTGATAAATTGCTGTGGCGTAACCGACCTTCAGACACTACTGGCCCTGCACGACGTCCACCATTTATCTTATCCAATGTATTTCATCGGCTGCGTGAAACTTGATCATTTTCGGAAGAGAGAACTCTCGAATGAAGGAGAATTCTCGGAGATTAACCATTGCTTAATTTCATTGACGTGCCTCAATTTCATGATACATTCGCAAAGTTTAAAGGCATTAAGGGTTAACTAATGAACTCCGTGAAGCATACAAGCAAATCACTATACGTGCACAACATATATAATCTTTTGTTACTTCGTAAATTATGTTTTGCTGCAAAAAAACGATTTTTTCGTATTCGATTTCTTTGATTTTGCAACATATTATTATGTAATGTATTTTGTTTTTTATCCCACCAATCTCTCATCGTGCAAAATCATGTTTTTTCTGCGAACAGGATTATCGCGATTAATTAATTACTCACGAACGTGCGAGATGCAATAATCTTGGTGCATCATTTAGCAAACTCGATGAAAGTCAGAAATAAACAAGCGCGCGTGCATCCTGTCCGTCGTACGGGACAAACGGGGATTAAAAATGAATTAACCCCCGTGTTATCGTTTCTCGTGCAGCCATGAAAGATTGTACGTGTATATATATATATATAGAGAGAGAGAGAGAGAGAGAGAGAGAGAGAGAGAGAGAGTGAGAGTGAGTGAGTGAGTGAGTGAGTGAGTGAGTGAGTGAGTGAGTGAGTCACCTAACATTAGACATCAGAACCTGAAATCTTCGTTATTTTTCATGATATGAGAAAATGTCTGAGGAAAAACTTATTTACCTTGAAAAGACAAATATTAGTACAAGTAAAAAAAATGTTTGAGATCATTATTTTTTATATTTAAAGGTCACCAGAAATATTTTAAATGAGATAACATATTTTTATTATTATAATATTATTACTAACAAAAAAGGCACACACAAATTCAACCATGTACCATATATTGAAATCAAATGGCCCTCTAAGATGAGTACTGTACTACAATGACCATGAAATCTCGAAAATAATGATCTTAAAAATTTTTTTACCTGTAATGATTTTATCTTTTCGAAGTAAATAAAATCTTAGACATTTTCCTATTAAAAATACCGGAGATATTTCAGATTATAATTTTAGATAGCACGTCCTGTATACAATATACTTTTTATTAGAAATTTATATACATATATTAACAATGTTGGGTAGTATCTAGTCTGTATCTGAGATACATTCAAATTTGAGTATTTGTATCTGTATCTAGATAAAAAACAGCATCTGAACTGATTTTCAGATGCATTTTTTAGATAAATTTTCTCAGCATAATCATAATTCCATTTTATGCGTGATTGATTCCATTTTGCAGAAAAAAAGCAGCTTTGCTGTTGCAGAATTCTATAACATGATTGATCTTTCCTTTAATTTCTCACAGGATCTAAATGCAAATCGGTCATATTAAAGAATTTTACAATTACGCAGCTGCTTTTTCTGCTGAACACAGCCAGTGATTTTAGGTTGTAAAATTTCTAACGCATGTATAGTTAAGCTGGAAACATAATACTTGAAGCATTTTTAATTTGTAGAACTATGATGAATAATATCGTCTTATAATTCTTATCCTAAATAATTTTATGACAATTATAAGTTTTTTCAATTATCTATATAAATAAATGAATGATTATCTATATGAATAAATAAATTTAAAAAATTCATTTAATAATACATTTTTTTTACACATTACCATTATTACAATAAAATTAATTTAAGAGTATCTGAAATGTATCTGAAGATACTTTCAAAGTATCTGATATCTGTACCTATATACATCTTAATATATGTATCTATATCTGTATTTAGAAAAATTTTCATACATGTAACTGTATCTAGATAAATTTTAAGAATATCTTACCCATCACTGCATATATATATATATATATATACATATATGTGTGCATGTATGTAATTTATAGTAGAAAATATTCGATGCGATTACTTATTCACTTAAGAGGAAGGAAATGAAGGTGAAAATTAATGCGCGCGCGGGCAAATCCTTTGAGGAAGACGTAATATTATGCCTTCCTCAAAAGGATAATATAAAAGAGATATATATATATATATATATACTGAAGTGAAGAGTATTCAGAGAATGTTTGTGAAATAATTACCTTCCTTTTAGAAGAAGCTTATAAAACTCTTAGTTAAGTTATTATAAAATTATCAATTTTGAGTACAAATTTAAATAAATTAAAATCAGTTAGATATAATAAGTTATTAATTATGATAATATTTATATGAAAAATATAAATAAATAGGTTATATTCGATTGATACATTTATTCTTTAACCGATTATATACATCAAAGAAAATGTAGTGCACGCACATATCGTTCATCTCAGTATCCGCATATTTATTCTACTATTTTGCCGCGTAGTTTTATCATCGAAATCAAGTTGAGAATAACGCAGGCAAAACGAAGCACGTCCGAGCCAAAGTAAACATGGGCGTACTAATTAATACCACTATGTTTACGCGTCAGTCCGTAATAAATGAGAAAGCAGTCGTTATTCATTTAAGAGTAATGGCAACTACGTCATCGTGCCTCGTAAACGTCGTATGTTTGACTGAAATGAAATGAAGAGAAAGGTATATCCATTAGTCAGCTTATTTAATTTTTGCATTTTGTCAAAACTAACTACAATAACAAATATAGTAAAGTCGAAATAACTGAACGAAACAATTCGGATTCAAAATTGTGAGATATCACTTTGTAGTAAGACAATTAATATTTGTAACGTGCATGGAAAGCATTGCGCGTCGAGCAGCGTAATAAATGTTTGCCACTATTTTTATTGGTCGCCATCGCGTGTCAGCGACGCTGTTTACGCAATCACGTCAACCACGCAGACTTTATGTCAGATTTTTGCAAGTCGAGCAGTGGTCGCGTGCTAACGAAGCGCCGGTGCACCATATGTAATTAAATCGCCGGTTGTAAAACGTAACCGTAGAAATATCAGCGCTGGGATATTCAGGTGTTTCTCATCCCACCTTTTTCCACTATGTGTAATCCACCAACCACACGTACACACACACACTCTCTCTCTCTCTCTCTCTCTCTCTCTCTCTCTCTCTCTCTCTCTCAACACACTTGCCTATGTGCCATTCCGTCCGCATAATCCGATAAACGTGATCCGCATCTTGAACAGGGATTAGAGAGGCCATTCGAAGCCCTCAACAAGTTCTACAAAAGAGCCATTTGTCGATGAACCGACTGGTCATTTCCATAAATACTCATATATTTAGAAAAATGAATCGATTACGAGCAGTTCATGGGTAACTAAAAGATAAATTACTCTTGCGGAACAATAAATAAGAATAAAATTAAGGCTAATGAGAATCAGCGCGGGAAAAGGTGCGCATCACTATTAATCCATGTATACTTCCAATTGGTAAATGATGTATATTTTTATTCCGAAATCTTGAACGTTTCCACTCTCTTTGGAGCCATCATCAGCAAGTTACATATAATTAAAAATCCATATTGGATTTATTAAGCGATCTGTCTTTGTTTGATTATAATCTTTTGATTAAAATCAAAAAATGATTAAAAATTAAAATCAAAATCATTCGAAATTATTTTTAATCTTAAAAAAAGATAGTTTTTATTCCCTTAATATGCAATAATAGTAGATGCATACTCTGTAGAAAGTTTTTAGAATATCCTCCATATGTTTATTTATTTTATTAATTTTTTCCGTAATTAACAGCCTTTCCCAAATAACTCACACTATTCCAGCGTTGGCTTTCTCCTTGTGGGACAATGGGACATATATTTGTGATGTATAATTTTTCTGGAAATAAATTGAAATTAAAAAAGAAAATTGAAAAATTCCGCATTTGCTTAGTGAAAATCCTAACTCTGGTCACAGAATAACTGGTGTATTGGAATTATTGAATGCGGCGTTCACGCCGCACTGCCTTGACTTGAATACCGAAACTATAAGATTCCACACCTCCCATACTCACTTTGCAAAGTATGACAAAACGCTTAACCGACTGCTCGAGTATCTCGTGTATTATCGATTGTGAGAAGTAAGAGGAGTGTGTGTTAAATAAAGATTTAAATTAATATCAGGGTTGGCAATGTTACCTCATAAAAATAACTCGTTACCGTTACTGTTCTTTTTTCTAAAAAGTAACTCGTTAACATTACTCGTTGTTGATTTGCAAAAGTAACTCGTTATCGTTACCATTACATAAAAGAGTAACAGTCGTTACTTTTTTCGTTACTTTTTTCTTGACACTAATAGAATATTATGTGCAGATTTTTGCGGCAAATATAAATAAAAATATCAGAATTCTATCTTCTAGTAGAGGAATAAAACCCAAAAACTAATAAATATAATGGTTTTTTTTGTTTTAATATGTGCAGCTAAAATCATAACTTTTGTTTCTCTAGCTGATATTTCAAGATATTTCATGAACAGAATGTCATCTTCTCTTTAAAGGACTAATGAATCAGTTCAACATATTAAGTTGAACACCTTCCGCTGTAAAGTTATAATATTACCAATCAAATCTGTAAAAAATAAATTATATTATAAAACAATAATAATATTTTTTTCTAATTTGAAAGTTCAAGAAGAAAAAAGTAATTTTATTTCTCCTTTTAAAGTATTAAACTGGATAGTTGAGAAGCAAATGATTGATGTTTTTCCCAATGTTTACATAGCGCTTAGAATACGAGTATTTGTAACCAATAGCAAATTGTGAAGCAGAAAAATCTTTCTCTGCTCTTAAAAGAATAAAAAATATGTACAGAGCAGTGATGTTGGACGAACGATTAACATCTTTAACTCGCTTAACAATCGAATCCGAATTACTATGATCGATTGATTTTAATAAGTTAATACACTGGAAAAAAAAATTACTGAATTTTAATAAATATTTGTTTCAATAGTACTAGCGAAATATTTACTTACAGTAAATAAGTATTTACTCAAAATAAAAAAATTATGTTTAAATTAAATAAATATGTGTTTATATTTAGTAAATATTTCGTTAGTACTATTGAAACAAATATTTACTAAAATTTAATAAATTTTTTTCCAGTGTACAAGATTTTGTAAGATTAAAATTGAGAAAAAAAATTTTAACTAAAAAAAACTAAAAAATGTATTTATTTATTTATTCGCCTCTAATCTTTATATGATTCATTTTAATGTTTATTGTTTTGGATTAAATAACCTAATTATACTGCTTTACGTATAGACATGATCTATCACCTTTTTTTAAAAAATTGTAAAGAAGGGCCTTCTAAAGTTAAATAGCCCCGGGCCCCTCAACTCTTTAATTCGGGCCTGCTCAAGTTCCCAAGACTGAAGTGGAATCTGATTTTCAAAGTTGGAAATTTTAAATATACTGAAGAGAACAATTATCAAAAAATTATTTGAATGACTCACCTCAAACAACCGTCAATCATGTCATGAAGCTTTGACAAGAAATTCTCTACTCCATAAATTACTTGTGCTAAAAGCATATACATAATTACAACATATATATAATTTACAATTTACAATTCGGAGTCTCGAATGGTTCTAACGTACATTTCCTATCTTTCTGAGGTCAAACAATGATAAAAATAAATTCTTATGTCATGAATAACAAAAACATAAATATAGACGCTGTGTATAATATTACAATTGATTTGAGACATAGAATAAAATTATTGTTCTAATTAACGCTTATTATATTTATTCTATATTTTATGTTAAACAATGTCACTCTTAAGAATTTTATTCTATGTCTCAAATCAATTGTAATATTTTATACATAACGTCTATATTTATGTTTTTGTTATTCATGACATAAGAATTTATTTTTACTTTTACGGAACAATAATTTTATTATTATAATTATTATATAACTATGATATATCTGAAAACATGTCTAATTAATAGCTTAGTTACATTTATCTTAATGATAAAATAATTACAGTTAACATCCAACTGTACAAAAAAAAATTGATATGTCCGTATTTAAAACATGCGCTTTTTATTCTTAAAATTCTACAGTAAAATAACCGGATCTTATAGACCTATCTAAGCGCTGCGGTTTTTTTAATTTTTTGCTGTCTGAAATTAAAGAATATATAAAACATTTTTAAATATATCTATGGATGAAAATTTTAAAAAAATGTAGCATTTAGATTATATTGAGTACATATATACCCAATATGACCTAAGTATGTTTTCCTCTTGTTCGTAAAAAAAAAGAAAATAAAGTAATTCAATGTTACTTTTATAAGATTACAAATTTATTAATATTGATGTGTGTGATTAATATTTTATTGACATTTTAGAATACACAAAGAACTATTTTTCAAACAGTTGACTTATCTACTTATTTATCTGCTTATTATCATACTTGCACGATTTTTCAGGTGAATTTCCATAGTCTGGACAACAGTACTAAAAAAACCATTATAATCGGTGTATACTCTCAATGTGTCTAGGAATACGATCCAATTTACGCTGTAATTGCTTGGGAACATTTTTTGGTTAATTCGTAAAATTTTTTTCTTCCGATTAATCAACAAAGCGTTTGCAGCATTAAGTGGATTACATATCCTAGCCCATATGGATTCTATTAAAATTTCCTCTCTTTGGTTATAAACAAAACGTTATGACAAAAGTATAAAATAACAGTGTTACAAATAGGATTGGGCACATTTCAAATACTTGTATTTGAAATACAAATTGTTTTTTAAATATCGTATTTTAAATACAACATAAAATATATTTTGTATTTTGTATTTCAGGAAGGTCATTCGATGTATTTTCTATTTGAAATACAATTTCAATGTATTTTGTATTTGAAATGCCAAAAAAAATCCTTGATAATAATTCTTGAAGCAACGTGAACAGACCTACTGGCTGCGTTCGGAAATGTTAGGATTGTGGCAGAAAACGAGACGCGTAACGAGATGTAACTGTCGTAGTTGTTACGTAGGGTAAGACGGAGAAGAATGTTGATATTGCAGTCGTGACTAGTCGGGAAAGTGCCGGGCATGCAAAAAAATTTTGAAGTATATTGCATTAAAAAGTATTTTGTATTTGTAATACTTAAAAAAAGTATTTTGTAGTTAAAACAAGAAATTTTGAAATATTTCGTATTTTAAATACTTTGTAATACAAAACAAAACAAAATACAAAATATTTCAAAATTTCTTGTTTTAAGTACAAAATACTTTTTTTAAGTATTTTAAATACAAAATACTTTTTAATACAATATACTTCCAAATTTTTTTTGCGTGCCCGGCATTTTCCCGACTAGTCACGACTGCGATATCAACATTCTTCTCTGTCTTATCCTACGTAACAACTATGACAGTTAAGCGGGGTCTACAATAGAAGTCGTAGCAGTCGTAGAGTCTTAAGTCGTAGAAAATTAACCAATCACAGTAGAATATGAGAAAAATAATCGACTATGATTGGTCAATTTTCTACGACTTAAAACCCTACGACTATCTCGGCAAAATATATGTACCAATGGTAATGCGGGGTCTACGACTGCTACTTCTATTGTAGACCCCGCATTACATTTTACCCAGCCTTGGTTATAAAGTCGCAGCGACACTGCCGTGCCTACTTTAAGCTCATTCTACACTGAGAAAAATGTCTCGGAAAAAATTAATACAATATTGTAGACTTAATTTTGTCAGTTAAGTAACTTTAAATTGTAACACAATGGAAAATAGAAAATACACAGATTAGCTATAATTTTGTAGTAAATTTATTTTGTCACATGCAAACACAAAAATTGTGACTCTGTGAAACAAACGCACAAATAAATTTTATTAATAAAAAAATTAAGCATTTTTCTACAACGTTTTAAATAATTATAATACATTAAGAGTAACTTGTTACACACTAATTATGAAATTATACTATAAAATTTAGTTATAATTTATTGCGTTATTATATATAGTGCTCTATAAAATAATATTCTTAATATTAAAAACAATTAATATTAATTTGTAATAATGTTTTGCTTCTTTTATTATATTATAGTTTATAGTCGCTGTAAATACAATTTGTTCACTTTACTTTAAACATAAAAAATAAACTGCTTTACAATAATTGTAGATATGTTTTCTTCAATTTAACATAAAATATTCTGACGTCTGCGTAGTGCACAGTGACTTTTTCCCGCCTATTCTTATAGCGACAACCATTGATAGAAGTGATCGGTGAGAACGTTACAGAATCTTAGTGCTGTGTGTATATTCTTATTGATCTGAATTAGTATTGCTTAACCACTGAAATACGTAAAGTGGCCGTATCGTCTCTTGGGAAAGTGGCCGTATTGTGATATCGTCTCTTCTGTTGGAGACAGATGCTACGTTTAAGTTTGCACATTTAACACAAAACGCTGTCCTCTCTGGTCGCAGAACGAAATTACAGTGTTAAAAACTATTTTAATGTGACTATCCGCAATAGATTATTTTGTATCAAATATATTAGAAAAATGGAGAACCTCGTATATATTAGGGTTAAGTTTGTGTGATGTGTACAACTTGTTCATTTTATATCTAAATATATTTTATTTTATTTATAAATATGTTCGTTATTACTTCCTCACAATACAAATTGTAAAAATATTCTCTACAATTAAATGTAGAAACATGTAAAATGCCAGATGGTTATTACTATTAATTTTGTTTAAAACTTCTACAATTTGTAGCAATCGATATTTTATTTTGCTACAATAGTTTTATATTATGATTTCTTTGTAGAAGTTTGTTCTATAAGTTGTTGTAATAAATGCTCTACAAAAGCATTTATAGACCTGCAAGTTGAGTTAAATATTGCTAGAGATTGTTATAGCTTACATACATGCCTGTAAATACTTATTACAACTTGTTACGCGAAGTTCTATTAAATGTGATAGATTTTTTAAGTTAACTGTTCCTATATTTTCACAACATGCAATAAATTGCAACAAAATTATTTAAAATTATTACACCTTTTAAATTTTGTTAATATTGCAATATTTTACAACCTTAAGCAGTTTGTCAATTGATTTAAGACAGGTTTCTTTGAATAATCTTTTAAACTCATTTACTACAAATTATCTCTGTCCCTATTTGTACTATTACTTGTAGAAGAGCACTCTCCAATTGTACTATTTGATGCTACATTTTTTTCTGAGTGTACACATAAGACGTAGAACACGGGTCGCAAAACTAGAAACTAACCTAACATATTTTAATTATGATATGATTGTAAGATGCAGAACGTAGAAAGTTGAGTGAACTTCAACTTTCGCGTCTTGTGTCCTACGTATTGCAGTCTGCGACCTATTACAATCTGAAATACGTTTCACTTGCGACCTGCGACCTGCGTTCTGCGTCTTATGTGGAATGAGCTTTACGCGATTCCGGTATAAATACAACGCTACAATAAAATAAACTGTGGAAATTAATAACCATCTCTTGATACTGGCTTCTAGAAAGCAATTATTTACCTTTGAAATATCACGTGGCGACTACGACATTCTGCATTTTGCTTTACTGATAATAACAGATTGAATAAATTGAGCAATAGACTAATGTAATCGAATCAACGGATAGCCTGTACGACTTACTAGTGCTATCTGTTGAATTTGCTGTGTGATTATCCAAATAGCCAGTAAGGTATATTAATATTGAGTATAGGCCATATAGATTACCTTGTACATTACATGTAACTTAAATCTAAATACGTGATATTGTAGTTAGAAATTAAATTCTGAATATCGACTATAATGTACATATAATATCAAATATTTGACAAATGTTGCTTTAACACAGATTTATATATAATGTCGATCGATAACTATACCATAACGTTAAAATTGTAATGTTCTCTCGTGGAGTATACGATTCACGTATATTTGGGTTGCTATGGTAACTTGTATCGCTACCTTTTAGTAAAATTTGACTGCACAGCAAAGCCATTAACCGCAGTGCACAGATACGATGCTCTGCACTTAGACGATGCCCTGCGGTCGATTGGCAATATCTAGGTCACATTATGGCAACCTCTCTATTTTATGATGATTAGGATACAATCGTATAAACAGAAAACAGTGCAAAATAATAGTATTCTCTCTCTCTCTCTTAACAATTTTAGTATATCTACTAAAATAGTGTAGATTAAATGAAAATAATTATCTCTCAATATGTGTGTGTGTGTGTGTACGCTACGAATGTATATTTATAATTATATTCAAACATAATCAAACTGTGTTAATTTATTCTTAACATGTAACAGTATGAACTCGAGATTTTGTTAAAATGAAGCAGTATATCATTATTTCTCTTTTACTGTTACATAATTCTGATCTAATAATAATGGAACAGCTGGCGCATTAACCAAGAAATGTTCTCAGTTACCTATGTTATTCAGTGTGTCTCACGGTGTATAATATCTTAACTAATCATAAATCTAATCAACGAGTAGTCTCGTTATGAATCTCGCATGCGCAACGGCAAATTCGTTGAGAACATTATGCATAATGCGTCTGTGTATAACTATGTACGCTCGCTGTATTTGCCACCAATATTCCGAATTCTCCTTCGTGATTGAGATACAAGCCGAAGCTTCAGGGTAAATAACATATGTATATATAAATAATAGATGTTTATTAAATAATTATCTTTTATCGCACGAGCGTTTAATATCGCGTCTGGTTTGCGAAACGTCGATTTTTTAAATATTTGGCTTGCAAAAGATTAAATTTATATTTGAGAGTTGTCTGATATTTAGTTAATTTTACAGATTTTACTTATTTAACATTCTCATTTGTCAGTATGTTCTACACATCTTGTCGCAATTCCACGAAACGTGGTGCGCAAATAATTTCGGCGAGCCACGAAAATAAACGCTTGCTGATCGCTGTAAACGATTTACCGTATGCAATAGAATTTTCGTTCTATCCGGTCGCACCGCAGGTGATTTAGCTGTGCACTACGTGTTGCACCGCGCGTGGCTTTACAGTGAACATTTCACACGATATCCCAACGAAGCTATGCGAACCTCACCGCGATTCTCTCGCACGACTTCATCCTATCTAAAACTCGCAGCGCAGTGCGAAATTGCATTAGTGATGGATAGTTCAAATAACCCTTTTAACGGTTGTATACGGAAGCCCGAAAGTTTCTAAGAGTTCCGGATGAAATAAAGGATGAAACATTTAGGATGAAGTTAAACAACGATAGACACAACTCTCTAAATAACACACATAGAATTAAATTACATTAAATTGTTAATATTGCAATTAATTATAACATTAATTATACATCAATAACAATTAGTGATATTTCATTAAATTGTCAATTATATTATCAATAACGTCGTAGTTATTGATTTAATCTTACACAATAAAAAATTATAAAAAACAATATATCCGTATATTTTCTGTCGTGTAGAAAATATATTACACAATTTAAAAATGACTGGAATACATACATTGGAACAGGATATAATGTAATCTATGTCGATGTGAAAATAATTCTCAATGCAAAGTTTGTTTTATCAGCGTGCACAGTCATTGAACATAGAAAAATATAATAAGCATAATCATTTTTTTTATATAAGAGAAATTTATAGTTTAAAAAGTAAAAAATCAATTGGTTTCACTCTAAATCTGTAGCAATGGAAATTTTGCTGCTAACAAAAGTGAGTAGCAGTCATTGCTTTAAGGATGGATTTTCTCTGCTTTGAAGTTAATCTGTCTACTCTTATATAATAAGTGGACTATTTCACTCGATCAACCGAAGTGGTTTAAGCATTAGTTGATAATGCAATACAAGATGTATTGATTGTTACTGCAAAGAATGAATTTAATGGCATAGCGTACCATCATTTGTCATTTGTTATTGGACGGGCGAGACGCATCTTGAAAGGCATATAAGACATAAGAGACAAATTGATATATTTTACGTGATCGTGCGTGATGAATTCAAACACTACAGTCACAGGTAAACATTATTTATTTATTTTATTGCTCTGCTCAAAATCTGTCCGTAGATTTTGCAATCTGAGTTTGGAATGACATTATTCTCTTATTATTCTAATTTCCAAATTCACTCTTTTTTGGAATAAATTTTTTATTCCACTTATTGAATGGATTTTTCATTCTCACCTTGCAGTAAAATTCATTGGCAGTAGCATTGGCTCAATTGTCACTGACACTTAGAATAAAATTTTAACTCAATGCAGTGAAATTTCATTGCTACAGATTTAGAGTGTTATATTTTTTATATTCTTAAGAACATATCCTCTAAGTGATTTTACGAAATTCGAATAATCTATAATCGATGCTTAGGACTATGAACAAAAAGTATAACAATCGATGCTTAGGATTATGAACAAGTGGAAGATTCTAACACTGCTAACGCGATTGACGTTTTCGCTTTCTTTCTTTCTCTTTAAAACCGTCCTTTTGCCATTTCCAAATTTTCTTTCATAATATAATTGTTATATTTTTTAATTTAAAGAGTTTAATGTATAAATGTGGTATAACAGACTAAGATAATAAATTACTTTTCTGTCCATGATAAAATAATAAAACTTTAACCTTTTTCTGTTAATGCATAATTTTTCGTTTTTGTCGTATTTTATCTCAAAGAATATTTTGAGCGCTAGTATCTAAACACTATTCTCGTATACTTAAATATAATTATCGCTGGAATTTCACGTCAATCCCGACGATCCGAGTATATTAGATTTCTTGCACGAAATCAAGCTTCGTACCCGTAGATTCAGTAATTACGAAAGGACACACGTCTAAGAACGCGCGAGCACGTCGCTCGATGAGCAGACAACTTGGAGATAATGTCATCTCACCGTACCTTCCTCTTTGACTGTCTTGCTTTTAAGACGTGTATTCGTTGCGGTTATGGAACTGGATGACTATTCATGATTTAAACATATATCAGTAATAATAAGAAATAGACCAGATCTAAGCATTATATATCGTTACAAAAGGATACTCAAGATAACGTTACTGAAAAATTAATTGAATAAAAAAAAGAAAAAACTGATTGATAACAAAATAAACAGTAATGCCTATTAATTTTTACTATCTTAAGATGACCCTACACCCTCAATAATACTGATCAGTAATATTGAATCAGTAATACTGACAGTATGTATTAATAATTTTAGTATTTTTACAACCTTATACGAGATCAGTATTATTGACGATCTATTTCATTTTAGTTTTACGTACATTATCTATTGCATTGTGACATACTGTGATATGGATTCTAATAAAGCAATACTAATGCTCGAAATTCAAAATCCAGATTACCGTCGGTATCAATTCATCAATATTAACTACACACGATCAGTAATATTGTCAGTTTTTATTAATACTGATAGTATTATTGATCATGTAGAATTACCTTTAGTTAATAATGTATTGTAAATATCTTTTAAATTTTTAAACTTTAAACTTTTCTAAATTATTCCTGTGTTTTCTTTTTGTCATTGTAAATTTTATCGCAACTTTATCGACCGTCTTTGTAATAATTTTAATGCGATTACATTAAGATAGACAACAATATAGATTTCAGGTCGCGTACTTTGCTATTACGATAATTCGAAACTTTGACTGAAACTGTTTGATTATGTAATCATGTTACACTTTACAGTTCGGTAGGGCGGATGTAATAGCGATCGTGTGTTAAGAAAATATTGGATTAAGATTCGCGCTTCTCCCGTTTATGTTTGACATCGTCGATCCTGAAGTTTGCTCAGCGATTAGAAAAAATTAGACATAATCGGATTGAAACGTTAACAATAATTAAAACTACGGGTACTCATCTTACGAATTTGCACGCAGTAAATATGCACGTACGAGAACATCACGAGCCATTTCGCACGCCCGGAGCCTCTCGACGTCGGTCGGCTACACACGGCGCCGAGGCGTTAACAACTCCTCTCGTACTCCGCCGAAGACGGAAGTTTAGCCCCCGCGACACGTAATTTCCACACCGACGGAACTTTCCAGTCTGTGTGCTGCGTGCGGTATGAGAACGACGATGAAGAGACGATGAGGAAGCTGGAGAGAACGAGAATGAGAACGAGGACGAGGACGAGGACGAGGACGAGGACGAGGACGAGGACGAGGACGAGGACGAGGACGAGGACGACGACGACGACGACGACGACGACGACGATGAAGCCGACGATAAACTAGAGCTCGTTAACATCAACGTGAAGACTTGCCCGCGCGCCCGCGTGTGAGATACGCCATTCCTGTAAATAACTTCCATCCTTCCTGCTTTTCCTGTGAACTTTTCTACTTCCGTTCGTGGCTTAAAGAGGAAAGTAAAAGAAGAGCACGGAGAAGGCAAGAAGATAGTCTCGTAACGGTCCTTTTACGGAACCGGAAATTGCAGAAAATTAAAAATTATTCGTCGTGTAAATGTTTGCACAGCGTCCTCTCTGTCGTCCAAGGCAAGTAAAACTGCGACAGAGGCAAATGGCAAAAATTAGAACAATATATATGTATACATATACATGGATTTCGAAAAAACAAACTACATTTTGTTCTATCCTGGATTATTGCAAGCGATAGATAAAGAATGAAAGAAAAATATTAATATTATCTGCATATTTACAGTGTGATTTCTTAACGTATAACAGATTTATATACTGAATCACTTTGCTTTCATCTCGCCGCATAAAACGCTTCTGCTTTCATCTCGTTAATATTTCGTGTGTGTTGTAAAATCATGCTATGATGACGATGTACACATCAATTTGTCAATTTTTACATTTTGTAAATAAATCAGCTCTGTTTATAAAACGTAACAAAAATGAGGATACTTTAATACATACATTGTTAAATCTATAGAGCGTTAAACTAATTTAAGTCGCCACTGCTCCTACTCAATATATTGTTATTTTATACTAAAATATTAGATAAATTTGACACTATATAGTGCTAATTTAACATTATATAGTGTCAAATTTAGCCATTGTTTTAGTATAAAATAACGATATATTGTGTAGGAACAGTGGCGACTTAAATTAGGTTAAATTTGACACTATAGATTTAATAGTGTATGATAAAAGTTTGATATTGAGTTGGATTCTGATAATAATTGAGTTCTAAGTCTATTAAGAACTCAATTATTATCATTACTAAGTACGGGTACTACTAACAATAAGAAAGAACAATTTTATATTCTCATCTAGATAAATCCCATATATTATGAATTATGGTTTGTGTAATGTTTGCTACGTGTGAGAGAATAAAATAATACACACGCGGATTGCATTTGGTCGGAGTGTTATGTTTTTTACAAAAATAAAATTGTCATAGAGAATCACGAATCTTAACATCTTCGCCAAATAATGCCTCTTCGCAATGGAAGCGTATATTGAATTAAAATAAATATGAAATGTTTAACTGATTTCACAATAACAACGTTGTTTTGCCATTATTTCATTATTTTAAACAGAATACTCGCGGAAAAGCGCAAATTAATGCGTGCGAATATTTACGTTAGCGGCGTTGTTTCATTTCGCAACGGGAATTCCAAGCTTATGTAGCAAGCGGGCTTTGACATGCTGTCACGTTCATCTGATAAACCAAACAAAATGCGTTCGTTAAGCGCGAGACGCATTAGTATTCAAAAGAATACCAACTGCCAAAGTACATTAAAAAATGCCCGGCGTCAACCAGCGTCATGTAAATTTAATCTCGTCTTTTCTCTCTCAGTTATTTTTTTCCATTTTACATCACACTATCGTAGGAAACGCAAATTTTTTAATGCACCACCATAATACATAATAAAGTACTATGCTCGTAATTCTGCGAAAGGAGGTAAAAAATATAAGAGTAACGTTGCGGTCCAGTAGAGGGGAGGAAACGACGAAACGGTGGAAAATTAACGAAAAGCCGGACTAGCGATATTTTCCCCTGGATGTGCAGTTGTAACTTTTTTCATTGCACGCACTTTGCGGTCAGCAGCCGCGTGGTAGGAAAAATAGGGAAGCGCGAGGACATAAAATAAATCGTGAGTAGAAGATAAAAAAAAAGGTCATTCATGGCTGCGTGTATTCTGGTGGAAAGATCTTGTTCGGAAAAGAATCTCGAGAAGTTCTGAAATATATCGTGTTAATCGTTGCAATTTTTGTCTATTTCCTTATTTTTCTTTTATCACAACAAAATTTTATGAAATATTTTGAAACCATGGATTAGAAATGACGGTTACATATAGCAATAACGACTCGTAGAAATATGGTACGGTTAACAAATATATGTATACTATAGTGTGGACATTGCATGACATAAGTGGAACGTCAACATGGTCCAATTGCAACATCGAAGCAGAGCTACGTGGTTATGTATATTGCGAATCGGATTTAAGTACCAGTAATCTAATTATTATTCCATGCCCACGGCATGCATCGATTATCGATATGGCTATATGTCTCTAATTGCAATCCCAGCCATTGGCCTAGTAAGAGGACGGACCGCGATGGCATCGGTTACATTGGGCTAATTATAAAGGGATGACGCTACAGAAACGTGTGATTGCCTCGCAATTAATTATCGCTATACGATACGAAATAACTATAACATTCGATAAAGCATATTTAATCAGACTAATACTTGAAAACTGCGTATTAAACTTTTCTCACGCTTTCTAATTAGAAACAATTTAATTAAACTGTGATTGAGTAGCATATAATATCGTACAGAATCCATCTCCATTGGCGACATATTTTTAAATTGTCGCCATTACTTATTTCTACCAGTTTCTCAATCTGTAGAGAATGAGATCTATTTTTAAAATCTTACAGATTTTCTCCTGAGTAAAATTAATTTTTTTGTTGTTTACTTCTTGCTTCAAAATATGACACTGTTTCAACGCCAATATAGTAACTTTCCTATTTTGTAAAAGTTAAACTCAATATGATCTTGATCTTCATAATTTTTCTCGTGATGTGTTTTTAAAAAATAATGCCGTGGATTAAAAGTTCGACGAGACTTTTTAAGTCTCTGTCTTGTGTTATATTTCGGGATTAAGACATAAATCCTCTTATACGCGATAGTTTGCGTAGTAACGCTAGAATCCTTCCCTTTCGTCGGGGCGAAATGTCAGATAAGTTTCGTCACGGCGGCGCCGGCATTCACCGGAAAGGCGCCACCGCCTATACACAGGATGCCCATCATCGGAAAGAATTCCGTGCGCGTTTCACATACCGACGTCAACGTCGCGTGCAAGGCGGGGGATTGAAATAAGTCTTCGATATATATTTCCTACATTCCACGTGAGAAATGCGCCGGGTGATATTTAGACAGGGTACCGTCGTCGTGTAGAATAGTGAAAGGGGGTTGCCGCCGTCGCCTCTCACCGAGAACTCGAACGGGATTGATGTACATTTTTATCGCGGCGGAGAATCGGGACGCCCTTTGAAAATTTATAATGCAATAACGCCCCCGACGCCGTCGGTGCCGTAAATATCCGGATGTGCTGCATACGAGATATTTGTATTGCGAAGGTGAAAAGCAGTGCCCTTGCAAATCGAGATTTTTATCCTTTTTTTTTACTGATATCTCGAGAAAAACGTGTGATATTGTTCAGGCAACTCTATTTCAGGCATAAAAGAGAATATACGAAGATATTTTGCACGCGACACTGACAGTATTTAAAAATTTTTCCGCGCGCGACAAATTATTTTTACGATGCTGATTGCAGGCATCAAAAAGATATGGCGAAACTCAAACGAACTTCTACGAGTAAAACTCCCGAATTTCTACTCGACCGACAGATAAAATGTTTCGTTCCGCAACTTTCTAGAAATTGTCCGTACATTTATGTGTCTCGAGGCAAAAGGGAAAAAATTCTTTCTAGACTGACGTCAGCGACTATGTGGACTCGTGCGTAGTTTTAAAATCGTCGTTGAAAATATGGAAATGAGAGAGAAACGTGATGAAAGGTGCCTTCCATTTAATGACTCAAGTCGACACAAGTATAGTTCTGTCTTTGTTACGCATAGAATTAAAAAAAAATATATAACAACGTTCGTGTCAACTTGTGTCACTAATGAAAGGCACCCGAAGTGAATTTTTTTTCCTCGTGAAATCGAAAATTTTAAAAATTAAAAGGAACCTTGTAGCAATCTTTCTACAGTTCCGTGACATAATATATATAGTTAATAACAATTACTTTATAAAAATGTCGCAGACAAACTGTCTTGCTTTTTCACACACGTTATCAAATAATTTCAGTAATGTTATTTTGAAGTTCTATGTCGATCCTACACTATTCAGTAAAAAAAAGAAATAATTTTTAAAACGCTTAAAATTGTAAAATTGTTGAAACTCGGTGAAAAATTATTGCAGACAAAAAATTAAAAAATGCGTTTTAAAGCTTGGAATTTGTATTTAGCATGCTTTTAGCCATTTTTTGAAAACTTTTTATCTTTACAGTTCTATTTCTTACAAAAAATTACATTGTTTTGTTCGTTAAAATTACGTACATTTAACACTGCAGTTTACTGAAAACATTTTGCTAAAAAAATTTAAGACATTTATAAAAAAGTATAGAATTTTGTCTACAACATGTTCTTTTTAAGTTTCTCTCACGATTTTTTTTTATTTGCTAAATTATGAACTTTGAAGTTTTTTTTACTAAATTACGCGACTAAACCTGCAGTTTGTACAATCGACGTTAAAGTTTGGCAAGAAATCATCGCCTACAAAAAATTAAAAAAAGTATTTTAAAGCTCGAAGTTTAACATGCTTTTGATCATCTTTGAAAAGTTTTTATCTTTACAGTTCTGAGCTTCGAAAAAGGGAACATTATTTTATTCTCTAAAATAACGTACATTCAACACTACAGTATGATAAAAATTAGTGTTTTATCAAGGCAAGATTTTTTGTCTTGAGGAGCATTTCTTGTCTTGTCTTGATTTTCAAGACAAGAAATTTTGTTCTTCTTGTCTTGACCATTTCTTGATATTGTATTTCTTGTCTTGAATTCAAGAATCTTGAATTTCTTGAAATTTCTTGATTTTTTAAGCAGGGTCTTTGTAGTTCTTTGACTATATCGCGTCGTAAGAGATAATAAGAAAACATAGCAACAAATTTAATGCCGAGTCGTCTCA
>NW_017297898.1:924291-934880 GCF_001594075.2 Trachymyrmex cornetzi | reverse complement strand
ACTATATATTTTAATCATTCCTGATTTAATTGATACTATTAGTAGAAGTACGCAAATGTTTATACATAATATACTTTTGCCAGTAATCTCGCAATATTCATTTTATATATATTCCTTTACATATAAATATAAAGATTAATATCTAGTACAATAAAGACGTATCGGTGAGTATGATTTAATTTGCTTAGATCAGGGACTTCACTTTTTTATAATCGATTTACACTCTGTTCATATGTTATTTTGCTATTTAATGAAAATGTATAAACATACATTTCTGTATTATATAATTTGTTAAATACCAATAAATACAATCGGAATTAGTACAATAAAGACGTATCGGTGAGTATGATTTAATTTGGTTAGATCAGGGACTTCACTTTTTTATAATCGATTTACACTCTGTTCATATGCTATTTTGCTATTTAATAAAAATGTATAAACATACATTTCTGTATTATGTAATCTGTTAAATACCAGTAAATACAATTGGAAATGTTGAAACCTAACTTATGCAATACTTTTCGAATCAGAAATAAAATATTAAAACATTAAAATAATAAAATATTAAAAATAAAAACTATCACTGAAATTCAAGAAATTTCTTGACTTCTTGTCAAGAAATCTTGGTCTTGATAACAATTTCTTGTCTTGTCTTGAAATCAATTTCCAATGTCTTGTCTTGATTCAAGATAAAACCAGGACAAGATTTCTTGAATTTCTTGATCTTGATAAAACACTAATAAAAATTTTCTTGAAAAATTTAGGACAAAATTTAAAACATTTTTTCTATGAAACATTCCGTTTATATTTTTTTTATCAAGTTACGCGACTTTGAAAATAATTGTATGTTTTTTTGAAAAATCACATTTATCGACTTATTTTTTGTTGAGTAATGTATAATAAACATAAATAAATAGAGAATGTCGGAAGTTACGATTGCTTGAAGGAGTCATTTTTTTCTGGATATAAGCAACCGCATTATTTTGACAAATATGACGGAGAAACTTAGTCTACTTGACCGACTAACGAGCATAATTATAGGAAACTCAGTATTGCGCGAAATACACAGGTGCTGTAATGATCTAACTTGGAAATTACCTTTAGGAATTGCTCACGCGGGAGCAATTAATACGCGACGCTCTCGGGAGCAATGCCTCAAAGCGTTAACCGTAATTTCAATTCATTAACGACTACTAACGCACAAGACACTCACTAGCTTAGTAAAGAAATTGAGAGTAATACTTGCTACAATAAGGGCGGAAAATTTTGGATTATATGTTGAAAATTACTTTAACTCGAAGATATTATATACGGTTCGTGGGAAACTAAATTATATGTAACCACTTTAAATTATATGTAAGCTTTTCTCAAGAGAAAGATTGAATCTTCTATGCCTCTTCCGTCAAGTATTAATAAAAGGAATTAAATTATAAAAATATATTAATTGACTTTCAAATAATTACGCGTTTATCTTTTAAACGACATCATGTCAATTTAAAAAAAAAGTATTTCAAATAATATATTATATACTGTATAAAAAATGTATTTCTTCTTCAGAGTTAAATATCTTATTAAGTGAGTCATTTGTTTTAATGTTATAAACTGACTCGATTATCTGAACACAACGTTCTTGTAAATTATTTTATTACCGCCACATTTTTCATATCTGCTGCACTTTCATGTTTGTACTTAAAAATAATTTGATTAAAGTATCAAAGTAGTTATGTAGGACATTCAAGCTAGAATATCAAAATTTTTTACAGCATTGCTCATCATACAAATTAAATTTCTGTGAAGTTGCAAAAAAATAACATATAATAGGTACACAGAAGGAAAAGATTTTGCCGAAGTAAAATAATTTTGTTGGGCTATAGTAAAGTAATTATGTAGGACGCTCAAGCTGATTGCTAGAATGTCAACACTTTTTGCAATATTGCTCATTATGCTTGAAATTTCTATGTAATTATTTTAATGACTCAACAAAATTATTTTCAAATCTGTATTTAGCTAAATTTTTATATACTTTCATAAATCATTCTTTCTATTTATTTTCGAAACATATTAGTATATTAAAACTGCACGAAAATTATTTGAAAAAATTCGACCTTTTAAAAGTTTCAAGCGGTTCATTCTTAATTCAGACAATGTCCTACATTGTCCGATCCTTGTGTTGTCACAAGACAGTCTTATCCCATTCCGCAACATCGTGGCGAGAAGCAAGCGGTGCTGGCAAGGAGTTACGGGCATCTTCGACCCAGACGACCTGCACCCGACGTATCCTGGTGCCGGTGATATATATTCGAGAACGCCGTGCTGCGACACGCGCTGGCTCGAGAGTCCACTCGAGTTACGCGAGTCGAGCGGCGTAACTATTGAAAATTATGTGACCGCCTTATCGTGCGGCTTCACATTCACGTCTCGGGACCAGCATTAAACTCTTCGGGACGATGGAACAAAGATGCGACACCTGCTTGCTTAGCTCCGATCTCTTAAATTAGCAATTACACGCATTTCATCTTAAATAACATGTTCATCATTGGAGATATTAATTCTACTTAAGTACCAAGTCTCTATTGTTCCATTATTATACAATATGACTTACGGCCGATTGTCTCTCAGTTAGCCCCATTATATCATTCTGACGTTTGCTCTATGCATCCGATGTGAACGAACGGACTGAATTGAGTTCCTGGTCAATTTATCATGGCGTTTGCACGCAGGAAAGCCAGATAGAAACGAAATGAAATCCCCCACCGTCTGGGAGAGAGTACTACTAGAGGTCATACGGTCCGCGGAGATTTTACCTCCGAACGTCGAGAGCTTCAAGGCAGATGGTAATACGTCTTTTCCTTTTTCTTCGGACTGTTGCAGATATCCAGGAGTTTTACGAGCTGACGCTGCTCGACGAGTCGAAATCGGTACAGCAGAAAACGGCAGAGACGATCCGCATCGCGGACAAATGGGAAGCCAGCGACGGGCCAATCACGCCGACCTTTGCTCAGAACGACGTGAGTACAGTTATAAGACCTCCATTCATATGCATGCATCTCGTGCCATTCGCGAATTGCATCGTGAATTTTTCCGAGCAGATATAGAGAGGTGCGGCGCGTCGAAGCTGGTAATAAATCTCGATGAGATGCAATTTCGACGCGAGGCGAAAATGAATCTCCGTGTTCACTCGTTTCGTTATTCCGAACGAAATTGTTGGAATTGAAATCCCGACAATGTTGGCGTGGAAAATAGTACGAATATAATTCGTCGTAGCGAGTGTTGATCATACCTCGCGCGACGGTGGCGTAATTAGCGTTGGTAATTATAATTGGCGAGTCGATTGGGCCACAGGATATCATGCGGGTCCAATCAATCGGCCAGTCTACCGGTTTTAATTGCTAATTGCGGACCGTCCGTCCGCAATCGACACGCGCCGTCGCGACGTCATATCGACGCCTCTGTCATAATGGCGAGCGATCGACGTGACATTCAACTGATGCGACGATTGTGTATAACAGTTGTATGCATCTGGTGCAACCTTAATCGCGTACACTTGGCTCTTCCGGATTAATTCGATCGTTAAAATAACATCGCGACGACTACGGAAGTATCCTCGATAGCCGCCATTCTATTAGGTGTTAAACTTAATTCCTGCCGTTTTTCGTCTCCAAAATTTATTTGTTTCGAAGAGAAATACCTTATTCAAAATATTATTAATAAAGTATTATTAATTAGTAATAAAGTAGAAAATGGAGGAAATTACTTTGATTGAGGTATTCATTCATCTTCCCTTCGAAACAAATCAATTTTGGAGACGAAAAACGGCAGGAATTAAATTTAACACCTAATACAAGGAAATTGAATAAATGACATTCTTCGAGGACGTCACATTTATCGACTTGATTAATATGTCACTTAAAAGCATACCGAATGTTCAATATAATATTTGCATGATGATTTTTCATTTTTGAAAATGCTTTTACAGAAATGTGATACCAATTTAATTACTGAAAGACAGTAATTAATTAATTATTTTAAGTAGGGTAACTATTCCTATTAATGTGCCTTTTAGCCAATTTGCTTGTTATTGAATTAATTATTAAATATTGTAGCTTTAATTTTATCTGTTTGCAATCAATATCGGTTTTTCAACTATTTCTTTTTCTTATAATATTTCTTTAATTTAAAAAATGTTAATACTTTATAATGTTTTTGACGAAAATAAAAAACATGTTTTTGTCCCTATTAGTGAGTCCTCCAAATGGCGATGGCCCTATTAATGTACCCCCAATTTGTATGCCTGTCCACATTTGAATCATATAGTTACTAAAACAGGTAATAAATTTAAGCTAATTGTTTAAGTTAATATTACATAAATCATTATTTCAATGATATTTATTTCAATGTACACTCATAATACAACGTTCTCAGCTACAATGCAGCGCACATTAATAGGGACAAACTTAAAATATTGCGGTACGTATTATTGGATTTATACATAAATTCCTCATATCTTTTGAAAAATATTTAAAATACTTTAATACTAAAAAAATAAAATATTATCTTCAATATCGTATGCATTAATAATTTAACTTAACAAGAAAAAATATTTTTTCTTATTTATTCGTGTTAGTTTTCTTTATGATTTATCAAAATACAAAAGCACACTAATAAGGACAGGCACAGTAATTAGGACAGTTACCCTATTGAAAATATTGTAATTCAAAACGTTTAGTATTTCACATAATTAATTACTGTCTTTCAGTATTAAATTTATCAGTATTAGATTTCTGTAGAGGTAATGATTTATAATTAAAAAAAATATCTTTGTGTAATAATAAAAATGATTATTTCTGTTGCTAAAAGTATTATATTATAAATTTAAATGAATATTAATATAATTTATCATGAATATTATTAAATTTGTTTATTTTTGTTATTGTTTTGATATTTATAATTAATTCTCACCTTTTTCTCTTTTTCAATTTTTAAAATGTAATTAGTTGTCATTATTGTTGTATATGAATTACAATATATGTATTAAATTTTTAATTTATTTCTCTGAAAAAAATCGTTACACTGCGCAACAAAATACATTGCGATGAAATACGTTGGTACATTGATCGAGCGTGAATTAATTATTTAATCGACATTATTTGTCAAAATAATTTTGCAAAACCAATCAAACATACCAACGTAAACAAATATTGACGCTAAATATACTTCTATTTCTAAACTGTAGTATAAATTTCTACTAAATTAATACGTTCTTCGATCTGCGAGTATAATCAATTTTTAACATAATTTCGAACAATTGCTTTCCATGCATATGAAGAACACTGATACAGCCAATTGTCAGCAGCAGCAGCTGTAGAGGCATGAAGAATGCGTGCGAGGAAAAGTCTTGGTATTTTTATCGCTCTCCGTACATTTTCGACTTCCTTTGAATGCGCAGCGTTCACGAGCGACGTTTATATAGTGCATTCCGGACGTACATTTCATCGCGTGAGTAGATATCCTATTTTCACATACGCGTGCGAAAAATATCCCGTGAAATTCCCGCGAGAAGGGGAACATAAAGGATCCGCATATTTTCATCCTTCAAAGCGGTGTTAATCATCCGAGCTTAACGCCTTTCAGATATGCATAAAAGACACGCTGCAAGCTCTGTTACGATACTCCATAATAACATCACTATCCTGCTTTTGCGCGGGTACAATCGAAATTAAAGGAATACGAGTGCATCGCGTGGAAACCGTGTTTCCTCCCGTCGACGTTTTCCGATATTTTAAATAAAGCTTTCCTGCATTTTCTTTACGATGTACAATTAAGAGAAAAGAACAAAGCGAAATATTAATGAGGCTTCCCGAGTTTGCGCTCGTTTTACAATTATGCCGATGCACGCGCGTCGGGCAAAAGCAGATTACACCGCAGATAATGTTTCGTACTGAAGTATCATCTTCCTCTCTACCTTTCTCTCTCTCTCTCTCTCTCTCTTCTCTTCTCTTCTCTTCGCATATAATAAGCTACGGAATAGGCAGAGTGTCGACACGCGCAGGCGCAATATGTACATCCACCTATACCGCACATGTGCACGCGCTCTATTATGTAGTACATACGATTGTACCAGTATGCCCAAGTAAATTGTATATTATTGTATATATTGGCATTGCGATTGAATTTGTCCGTTACGCGCTATATTTCTCTATAATTTGATCGAAATTCTGCCTGCGTTTTGTTTTTGGGTGTCATTGACTATATTTTATTTCTTTTTCCGCCAATTCATTTTATATAATTTCACAGATTGTCATTTTAAAACATTTTTATTTTTATTTTTAGCAATTGTTTAATTTAATTGCAACATTTTACGATAGAAATTGACAATTTTGCTGTTACATTATACACACACACAACACACACTAGCGCGCGCGCGCATACGCACACTTTTGAAAAGAACATAGAAATGAAAGACTTATTTGCTACGAATCAATATGAAGCGCTATAGAGATTAACTAGAGATGAATCAATACGTTGTAATCCGCTACTAACACAGTAAATATAATTCGCAGAAATTACGTTATAATTAAAGTCTAATTATATTGCGCTTGATCATGGATCATATCATTTAAGCTCAAGTAAAACAGAGCGTTAAATTAAACAGAGAGTTCCAATTTTATGTCAAATTTAACTACAATATCTTAATAAAATACTTTCCACGTGTCACCATCATATGAGAGCAAAAAGTATTCGTACAAGAAAATTATAAAAAAAGCCTTATTTGTACAAAATAAATATTAATTAGTAATTTTATACACACACACACACACACACACACACACACAATGAATACATTCTGTTCTAGTATAAACAAACGTGCTTCGCATGTATTCCTGATTTTAGAAGCTAAATTTCTCGTCTGTACGAATACTTTTTGAGCATTCAAACAATACAATTTTTAATTTTTGTTTATTTTTCAGATGATATGTTTTCTATAATTAATACACATCTTTTTGTTATATATATACATCATTTTGATATATATAAATTTTCAGGAACATACAATCTATTTTATTCTTTATGAATAAATTGTTAATTATTTAACAAGAAATGATCGTTAATTAAACGTCGAATCGACGTCAAATTTGTGTTAAAATCATCGAATTTATATCGATTCGACATCAATTCGATGATTCATTTCTCGCTGGACATTATATACTTTTTAAAAATAAAATTAAAAAAAAAATATTTTCTGTGTACAGATATTTTTTGTACTCATTGTATATAATTTTTGATTAAATTTTTTTCAAGAGAGTTGTTGCTCACAGTTTTATCAGAAATACATATATATGAAGAAAGAATGCGTAATAAAGAAATTGGCTTATTCTTCATGTTTATGATACAGCATACTGCCAGTATGCAAGTATTTTACGAAATAATACTTTCTGTTCGATTATCGTTCGATTTTTTTTCGATTTTGCAACCAAATTATTTATAATATTCGCAATAAACAATTCGTATTCCACACACAATTGCTTTATATATTTATAAAATTTATAATAAATAATGATATTATTATTAAAAGAGCAAAGGAAATATATATAACATCGATTCTATGCATGAGGCACAACAATTTTTAATTTAAATCAATTGAAATGTGAGTTTGACCGAGCCTTGTTCAAAACAATTATTATTAATGAGAAATAAAAGCATTGCTTTCACATTATTTGATTTTAAAATAATCAGAAATCAGAAATGGCAATGGGAATAGAATCGAAAAACTCAAATTGCAGTTCTCTCTCTTTATTAAATATTTAGTAATTTCATATTTTATTGTTTATATATCGAATGCTCTATCATTGCGACAATAATCAAAACTAACCACCTGACTGGTTAAATGCTTACAAACAAAATTGAAAAATGTTTTATCCCAATTATAATTACCAAATGCATGCTTTTTTTCATGTAACGCGTTCGATAATAGACATGTTTAATGTATGCGAAATATTTCTTTTGTATAGCTGAAATGTTTTCTTAATAATAATGAAAGATAATCATTTTTTAGTTATAGACCAATAAAAAAAGAAACAACGAAATAAAGATGATAAAATCTTATCTTTTAATAAACAATTGAAAACTTAAAACAATCGAACAGAATCTCGATTTGAATTACTAGTTTTCTTTCTAATTAGAGGTCTGTTTTTTATTCTTGCACTTTCTGAACTAGTGTATCTACACGATGCAATAAATTGAAGTGAAATAAATACGATTGTTAGGACTTCTCCGACAATTATGAAAATGTATACGACGACCAATCGGATTTTCAGCAAGAGAATATAATTTTTACTTTCAACAATGTCGTTTTATTAATGAAATTCAATTACCATAAAAAAATCATAAAAAAAGGAAGAACGTTTAATTTGCTTTCGAGGCCGGAAAACGATAAACCGACGCAACAATATCGAACGACACATATCGTCGCCGCGCTTCGTATACTATCACATATATGTAACGCTACATATAACGCTCTCTCTCAAAACAACAGTTAACAACTTCTAATGGCACATTAAACGCGAGCCATTACCGTCGTGAAACAACGCCGCTGTTCTTCGTTATAGTGGCCACTTTGCCATTCGCTAACCGTCAAAACTTCGATACACATTGCTGACTGGTTGAACGTTTGTTCGTGGGTTTTACGAGATAGTTTAAATTCAAATAAATAAACTCGGCTCCAAAACAGCGCGTTTGCAACTGATCACCCTAATTATATATATACATAGCAGAAACATTGTAATGTTTACGACTAAATGACTTGACTCAAATCAACGTCCGTCCGAGATACAGAAACGTCATGCTAATTTTGAACGAGATGCGAAAATTAAATGCACTCGAAAATTATATGTAGAATCAGAGAGAGAACAACGTCAGAAAGTTGAGTGAAAGGGTGAATTGTGAACACGAAATAAACACGAATGATACTATTGCAATGTATTAAAGTAATAATAACACTTCTTACATCCAGTGACAGTTCAATATACATTTAATGTCGTACTAAACCCGTGACTATAAAATACACACGCCGTTTAAGATAAATACCATTATATTTGTTTCCAGGGCTCGGTCTTATTTCAAATAAATTTATTTAAAATATATATTTTAAATATATATAAAGAAAAAATTAAAACGTTATTTAATATTTACTATTTTAAATAACTTCTTCTAACCTCCCTATTTCTTATTTAATAATTTAAACAAGTTTTTGGAACTTATTTTATATTTTTTATTTTAAATAAGTTGTATCAGTTTTTTATCGATTTTGTATTTTAAATAATTTTCTGGAACCTTTTTTTATCAGTTATGTTATCGATCCGTCAGTAAAAGTAACGGTGAGTAGTTAAATTATAGTATATTTATGATGAAGTATAGCATGTGTGGGGTACAAGATACACCCACACATATGATCCGTTTCAATTTTCCACCTGTGGTTCGCGAAGGGTTAATACTATTAAATATTATTTATAGACTATAATATAGTTATAAAAAAAACTTAAACGTTATATTTATAAATATATATTCATATACTCAAATAAACAAAATCATTAAAAATAGAAAAATAGGCTCGTGTACATGCAATACAATATAATCAATAAGCCTTGACTTATTAAAAATTATTAAAATATTTTGTATTTACTATTTAAGATGTTTATTAAAACTACATATTTCTTATTTTATATTTTAAGTAAGTTTTCGAAATCAATTTCTTATTTAAAATAAAAGACAAATTATTTTTCTATTTTAAATAAAAGTTATTCTATATTTTAAATAAATTAATGTATTTCGGATCCTATTTCTTATTTTATATCTTAAATAATTTTTTGTGACCTATTTCTTATTTAATATTTTAAATAAGTTCTTGGAACCTATTTTATATTTTTTATTTCAAATAAGTCGTATCAGTTATTTACCTATTCTTACTCGATTTTATATTTTAAATAAGTTTTTGAAACTTATTTTATATTTTTTATTTTAAATAAATCGTATCGGTTATTTTATCGAGCCCTGTTTGTTTCGATGATGTAGGGGGGGAGGAGTGGGGGAATTACGAATATCTACAGAAAAAGTTAAAGAAAACCGACGTTATTTATTAACCCTTGAACACCACCGTGGGTTACGGTAACCCAGTCCGTTTGAAAAAACGCGTGGCGTTTATGAACAATCAGAAGTGTGGAGTGGGAACAAGGGGGGGGAAAACTTTCGCATCCCTACTACAAATCCCCCGCCTGGCAACCTCAGCGTGCACGAACCAGTCGAGATAGAACACCGTGAACTTACTGTGTGGGTTACGCTAACCCTGTGTGGTTATTACGTTTTTTATTTCGAAATCAAATTGTAAGTAAATATACGAATAAGATTGCGAATTCAAATCGAAGAATTCATGAAACACACAGACATTCTAGAAAATCAAGATCCGCGCGATATATCAGCTGTAAACAAAATAGAAAAACAAAAAAGATGTTCACATTCTTGAGGCTTCTACGGGTGCTTTCTGTATAAAGGTTATGCGTTTCGCGGGTTTCTCCGTGTCCAGATCCATTCTTGAG
>NW_017297898.1:919316-924201 GCF_001594075.2 Trachymyrmex cornetzi | reverse complement strand
AAAACTTATTACATATGCTTGCAGTGCCAACAGCCAATGTGTAGGGAACAGGTCGCAAAAATTTTTCGCCTGTTCTACGCAAATCAATGAATAATTTCATTTGTATATTTAGATGTCATCTAATAAAGACTTTTGCACTAACTTTATCGTATTACTTGAAAATCACCCAAATTCAACCTCGTTGAATAAATATATTTTTTACGATAATTCGTAATAATGTATTTTTTTTCTTAAAATAAAACTATATGTTTCGATTTCTGTAAATCAAAACCTTGTATTATTTTTTTGGAAAATAACTAATTTATTTAAAAAACAACGATATTTTTTAATTTTAAAATTTCTTTCTTTTTTTCAAAATATCTTGGTTTTCGGAAGTTTTATTCTTATCTATATATTCTTTTTCCTTACTGTCTGTTGTATCTATTAAAAAAAAAGAAGTTAAAATTGATGCATTAGATCTCGAGATAAAAGCAAAAGAAGACTCCAGGGTTACCGTAACCCATGTGTGATGAAATCAGGTGGCGAAAATAGTGTGGTGTTCAAGGGTTAATTATAGAAGTTTTTATTTAAAGGATATTTTAGCTTTAAACAATCATTAATATTTATATAATATCAATATAAACTATAATTTTAAACAAACACAAAACCCAATTTGGCATTGTCCCGCGTGATGACGGGTAATTCCGGGTAATTCCAAATGGTAAGGTTTTATTTGTTTAAAATTATAGTTTATATTGATAAAAATATCTAAATGTTAATTGTTGTAACTTAAAATCCCAAATAATTGGAGTATCCTTTGAATAAACACTTTTATTAATTGATAAATAATCGTCAGGTTTATTTAATTTTTCTCTTAGATGTTCACAGTTCCAGCTCCACTCTCCCTTATATAATATTTTAGACGCTTGTCACGTTTCTACCCACGCCTAGAAACGAGTTCGAAAAATGTACTCTTTACCGCGTTCATTGCCACGTCTCGTGAATATCCGCGAATCCGGCTTTAAGGAGCGTGCCAGGCGCGTAATATCGCCAGCATTGTAAACGGACGATATTTTCCCTGTTTGTTTTCCATTACTACGCGAGAGGTAGTCGCGTCGTCCTTCGCCGTCGCCATCGTTGGAATATGCACCGCTATGATAAGGGTGGGTAACCGCACTCGGTGTAATGGAAAATTCTGCGCCCGCCGTTCGCCGTGAATATCCTTCCTTCCACGGTGTCCGCCTTCCCGGTTCTTCCTTGCTGAACGAACGCGATTTCCCGTGGGAAACGCCGAAATCGATAAGGGTCGCTCGCTTCCGCTCCTCTGACCTTTCTTTTCCGCGATACGAAGGAGGAGAGGAGGCGGGAAAGGCCGTGGAGAGATTAAACTGTCGGTGCTCGTCGTGTCGGTCGATTTAAGTATCGGTAAACAATATCGGACAGTAAGTAATTTAATTTTCCGAAGGTTGAGCGCCGCAGGCTGAGTTTTCTAACAGCGGCAGTTTACGAACGAGCGTGTCTCTCACACCATTAACTCTAAACTCTATCACACAAAGTACGCGACTGCTTTTCTTGTTGTACAGTTTACAGTCGAAATGTGTGATGCTTTCGCATCCTCGCACTCTCCGGACTCTCCCGGCATTATTAATGTAAGCGAATTCAAACGCGTACATGATGTGCATACGATATCTGAAAGCTTTCAATCCCTACGGAATCCGCGATAAAATTTCCACGGGGAAAACTTTCCTGGATTATTGAGATGGCTTCCATTTTAGATGCAGTTTTTCCGAGGTTACTCGCGAGTCTGGTTAACGGCGTTGGTGGGATTGCTTAGACTGGGAAAGAATGCAAAGAACTTTTCCTCCCGCATTCTGACAATGAGTGCAGAGAATTTTAAGCCGTTTCGCGCACAAAGCTGCCGGATGAATGACAACGACAAGAAGGAGACAAAGCTGTTTCTCGTTTTTGTCTCGCGACTCGACGTTTCGCAGTGCGCGAATGCTATCAAGACAGATGAGACATTGCTCCGCTCGCCAGCGAGTCGGCATCACTTTGAACGACGCGTAGTCGCACACGGATTTCATCGCGCGGAAACGCGCGGAAAAGTGTCATGAGTTAAAAACAGATTACGCAATCGCAGGATTACGACCGTTCTCCTTGAAATGCGCACTCCCGATCGCACGACGTTCCTCTTTCGGACGACAAAGGGAATTTATAGTCAGTCGCCTGTGCAACCCGAAACCCATTTCGCTACGGGAAAATGCGTCCATTTCCGATAAATGGAAGAAAGTCCAAACGAGAGCATTACTCGACCCTTCGATCCATTTAAAAATGCATGCGTTTGCGGCTGGCGACTTAATGCATTGCGTGGGCGAATCCATTCATTTGCACAGCCCGGAAAATTCGCCGGCGACTGAAAAGAATTTTACAACCCATGTCGCATTTCAAGTTTTATGAAAACGCTGGACGACATCGCGGAAATATCGGATAACGATACAAAGCTGCGTCTCGTTTTACAATTCAAATTCTACGATCGTAAGCTACTTTACGAAACTCTTTATAATACGATAAAGTTCCCTGCAGGATTGTGCGGTGGTAATTATTGCGTATAGCGGAAATTTATTGGATCGATGGGATAAAATCACTGTGTAAATAAAACGGATTTTACATTCATGTTATTCCGAAAGTAATTTATTTAACGCCATACGGCTTTCATGTTTGGTTTTATCCGCATCGTATTTGTTATTTAATTATTTGAAAAGATATCGCATTGCAAATATGTAGTTGGAAAAGTTGCGGTGATTTGCTGTTTGCCCACCGGGTTATTTATTCTTACCTAGACAAAAAGAACGAACATTATACGGCATTTATCATAGCGAGGAAAAAATTAATCGGCTGGCAAAAGAACAATGCCAATCTCCTGAATTCTCCAATTACAACCGTCGTGCTTATCTGACTTCCGCGTCTTCTCAACCGACCGTCATTCGACTTTACCCTTCCTAACGAGGAGCCCGTTATTTCTTATCGCGTCAGACCGTGAGAGCCGAACTGTCGTCCATGTGCGCATTTCTCTTTTGCTTCTTGTCGAGAATAAGATAACACCAAACCGGCAATAACATTGAGAGATCCTGACGACGTTTGCTGCATTTAATTTGATCTCCGCTAGATAATAACGCACCACGTATCACTCGCGTGCGTTTTGCACGAACGAGAAAACTGTCGTCTAATTCGCTTTCGGTTTTGTCGTCCGATATTGCCATTTCTAAACAGAAAAAATTGTGCTTAGTTTTGCACTGCATTGCTAAATCTATTTAATCCTCAGCTGAGCTTCCAATCCAAATATATGTTTCATATCAAATTTCTTTAAATATAATATTTAAAGCAAATAGAAAGTATGTACCAAAGATCCATTTTCTATTTATTCTAAGACAATATTGTCTCATTCGATAATATCTTAATTTCTGGATGTCATTGTTTACTTCAAATTTTTGTGATCCAAGTTACATGATTTCTTAAATAGCGACAATACTGTTTAACTGTTCATCTGTAATTTGGATCGTTGTTGGCACAAGCGAAACACTCAAATTTTTTCGTGATTTTCACTCAAATTTTAATTTTTATTGAATAAATATTTTTTTAACATTTGAGTTAAGGAATCATTTAATAGATAATGTATTATAATAGAGATGTTGAAAAGTAGCCCTGAATTTTTCTATGTTTTAAAACAGTAAAAAGAACAGTAAAAAGCTTAAGCTGGACAAAAAATTCAGATTGCAGACGGACGGAGTAAAAATATAATTACAGATGGGAAGTTAAGAAATCAAATGTATCTTGAATCGCATTAATCAGAAATAAACAACGGCATATCAAGAAATCAAGATACTATTGAACATCTTAGAATAAATAGAAAATCGATCTTAGTCAGGGATGCCTTACTCCGCAACCTTTATCTTCACACGAGATATTATGCCGGTTTCTATCCTCTCTGAGACTGTAGATACATCGCTTTACATAATTTTCCATAAGGTGAGATGTCGTGGATTCAATAACAATTTTTCTTACTTAATATATCGGTGTTTTTAGTAAGCTTTTATAAATCGTGGGAATCCGTTAGCTGCACGTGATGGAATCGTGATATATTAATAAAAAATTATAATATTTAATTTTATGAATGTGAGCAACAACGTTCAATATTCGTGTAATTTATGTTAACTTCAACAGTTGCAGAACAAAATTAGCGGTTACATATTTCATTCTCTTTTTTAATACCGATTTATACAAGTTTAATTTATTTTTTGTGGCTAAAATTAAAACTTGCATTAAAAATCTTTTGTAGCTACAACAAAATTTTAGGAACGTATAACTGTAATTCTGTAAAAAGTATAAAAATATATATTGCATTGATGGAAAAAAGATACATTTTAAAATTAGTAACTTTTCAGTAGAGCATTTTTTAAATTCTAAGCTAAAACAACGTTTTCATTAGAATAATGAATGTCTAGTTTTTGTAACTGCATTTTCTCTTTTATATACTTTTAATTGTAATGTATTCTTTACAATTAAATTTATAGTCATAAGTTTTCAAAATTTGAACACTGCAACTCATATAAGCATAAAGGAAGGAGTCTAAAAATGGCCAAAATTGGCCCTGAATGAACACCTTTAAAACCTATACAGTTGTTATTTAGAAAGTCCGTAAATTCATGGAAAAGTACTTATTTATCCAGGAAAACATGGGAAACCTTCCAAAAATAATAAAATATGGTAGGTTGTTTAAACGTTCTGCAAAGAAACTCATTCTGTTTCTAATAAACGATTTCAAAATTAATAGTTTATTTACATCTAACACAAATTGGATCATGTAATACTATAAGAATACTAGAAAGTTAATATATATATATATATA
>NW_017297898.1:820985-918668 GCF_001594075.2 Trachymyrmex cornetzi | reverse complement strand
TGGTCAACTTCACTGATAAGATTATCGACTTAGGATTATCGACTTGTTATAGAATCAACATTAACGAATACAGAGCAACTATGCCACTTTTACCCCTCAACAACCATGGCACTTTTTACCCCAACAAGTCACGTAAACTTTGCGGCATTGTTATTAAAAAACTATAATAAAAATAACAATTCTAATAATCACACTGTTAAAACAATAGAATAAGATTAATAAATACATACTTATTTAATCTATCTAGGTGCAAAAATGATCTCTTCAGACCAAAATAACTGCGGCGCTAATATCTTACTTTTGGCTCTCAAACACATGGGCACATATCCATGCAAGTTTCCTGACGGTTATTAGGCAGTAACGAACTGTGTGACATAAGATTCTCACTCTTAGTTGACGAACTGTGTGGCGGAATTTTCTAGTGAATGCCTTATTACCGAGATACAAGGGGTGGACCTTTTTCCCCGGGGACCTTTACTCCCCGGTCTACCCTATTATTTAAGGGTGGTCCACTTAAATCGAACATCTTGAATATTTCACTTATTTTTGATGAGATATAAAAAAATGTTTTAAACGAAAGTGTAACGGTTTCAAGGGCGACGTATTTTGATAATTTTTTTTCTAGGTAGAGGCGTCAAAAAGATATGAAGGTCACCTCTACTTTTTCAAATGGAATTGTATGATTTATTTATACAATATGATTTCTCTAATTATTTTGCATATAAAAGTATAAAGGTAGTGATATCAAAAAACCAAGTTTACGAGTTATTTAACATTTTAAGTCAACATGTGCCAGAATAAAGTGTAAAATATCTTCTAAATTATTAATTTTTTATATCACTACTTTAATACTTTTATATGCAGAATAATTAGAGGAATCATATTGCGAAAAAAAAATCATACAATTTCATTTAAAAAAGTAGGTGACCTTCATATCTTTCTGACGCCTCCACCTAGAAAAAAAACAACGTGATCAAAATACATCCCCCTTGAAACCGTTACACTTTCGTTTGAAACATTTTTTTGTATCATCAACAATAAGCGAAATATTCAAGATGTTCGATTTAAATGGACCACACTTTTATATATAATATATGTAGGTCTTCCTAGTATTCTTATAGTATTTCATAATCCAACTTGTATTAGATGTAAATAAACCATTAATTTTGAAATCTATCGTTTATTAGAAACAAAATGAGTTTTTTTGCAGAACGTTTAAACGACCTATTTTATTATTTTTGGAAGGTTTCCCAAGCTTTCCTAGATAAATAAGTATTTTTCCGTGAATCTACGGACTTTCTAAATGACAACTGCATAGGTTTTAAAGGTGTCCATTCAGGGCCAATTTTAGCCATTTTTAGATCTCTCCCCCCTTTTTTATCCTTTATTATGTTGAGAAAATTTTTCCATACAAGCATGAGCTACAAATGTATCGTTTTTCCATAAAAATACATTATTTTTTAAGGTCGACTTCCTTTTCTTTATCTTAATTTTGTACCTATATCACTTTTTTATCAACGCAGCGATATTCATATATATAATAGAATATTCCCTATGAGTACACAATATTCCTAGAATATTGTATGAATTGTTTTTTAATATTCGTGTAATATTCTAAGAATATTGTTTATAGGATTACTGTTACTCGACGCCCCATACCTTCTATCATCCTTCTGGACATCATACATCAACACATCCGGATTCTATGAGAAGTCTTCATTTCCCTGCGCCGCTGTGTATTTCAGCTCTACAATATTCAAATCTGCGGAAGCCCTGGCCGCAAATCTCAAATCCCTGTACAGTCCGCGTTATTTCTCGTTACCGATATTATCACTAGACGAATAAAGGGACATGGACGGGTGAAAACCTTCCACGAAATCCGTTGTCCCATCATCAAACTATTTAGGATACAATTCCCGACGGTAGAAGTAGATGAGGCCACGACGACTATTGCGTCTCTCCTCGGAAAGGTTTGGCAAACCATCTCGTTGCTGACGGGACATTCATCACGACTATCTCTACGTCTTCTGCCCTCGGGGGCATACACGAGACTGGAAGCTAATATCCGCGGCAGGCACGGCGCAAATATACGCGGTCGGTTGCGTTTACGGCTTTAGGGAGCTGTAAAATATTCGTAAATTACTCCCAGCGAGAGCAGTATGCGCGCTCGCTGTTGCCCCGCCATTGGACTCTCATCCAACAAGTATCGTGCCCGACTGCTTTCCAACCTGTTCGTATCCACGCGCGAATTCATCCAATCTAAACTCTTCCAGCGTGCGTGGAAACGCTCGAAAGTTATTTTACATTATATCACTTTTCTTAACTTTAGCTCCTCGATATCGATTTTTTTAACGATCTCTCTTATTAATATAATTTATATTCATTGTAAGCTGGATTACTAATTATGGTTGCAGTATTTATATATATAATTATAGTCCGATGTGTTAATTACAGTTTTTTGATAGATTTTAATCAGAAGAATGTAATTAGAAGGATAAAATAAATCGATAAATATTATATGATACTGAGTGTCTTCCATTTAGTATCACAAATCGACACAAATATCTTTCTATCTTTCTTTGCATTCCATGAATAACAAAGAGAGAATGATACTTGTGTCGACTTGTGTCATTAAATTGAAGGCACCCATCATGTCCAATCCGATCACATCATGTAGATTGTATGTTTTTATGCTTTGAAATATTATACATATCTTCAGTCAAGATAAATTTCTTATAGATTATTTGTTCATAGCGGCATCTGTAAAAACAATTTTGTCAATCAACGATATCGCGCGTTCTCATTCGTTCGACATGCTTCGATCGCGCAATGCTTCGTCCCATCAGTTTCACTGTCAAACTGAATCGAGCAATGGGTTAAGCTCTCGTAGTACGTGGATAAAGCTCCCGGTCGCTCTGTACCTTCCGCTATCCATGATAAAGCGAAATCCATTTGACTTATAGCTTATCGACTTCCTAGAGGAAAGGCGGATTTGTGAGTAATTTTGCGTGACGACGCACGCATGGTTACTCTGAAAAATGTTGCGAGGAAGGGAGAGAGAGAGAGAGAGAGAAAGAGTTTTCGAGCTTTACGACGAAAGGGGTATTCTTAAAGCGTGCTGCATACACACGTGCAACATGATGTGTCCCGGAAATATTTTTCCTTCCGAGAGAAAAAGTAAATGTCACCCAGTAAAATTATTACTCTCGTGCAAATTTCTTTTCGAAAAAGTGGAATACATTTAATTTTCTTGACACACACGTGAGAAGCCGCCGTAATATGTGCATCCTCGTAAAGAAAAAAAGTAGATGTTTATTATCAAACATCGTATGACAAGGATTTTCTGGAAAAATTTTACCTTAATATCATCCGTGAATCTCTAAATAATCGCATGGGAAGAAGTGATTTCGTTGAAGCACCATAAAAATTAATCTAAATACAAATCTGAAAGTATATAGGGGCCGGTGAAAAAATTAACGGAACTTATTGAGATTTAAATTCAGAATCCTTCGTTTTCAATCCTAGCATTCACAATCAGTATGTTACGCCTCGACACTCCTGACTTTCGTATTTTATCATATTTATTCCAGTCGTCTATGTATACTTTTTTAAAATGGCCTTACGATTCTATTTATTTTCCTTTTTGATAGTTTCAACAAATATTTTTGTTGGAACTACTAGAATGTAGAATGTAGTTATGTAGAACACTCAAATTGGTTGTTAAATGTCAAAATTTTTTGCAGTATTTTCATCATGCTTAAGCATCCTAAACAATTATTTTGGTGGTCTAACAAAATGATTTTTAGATCTGTATATATATCTTGTTAAATTTTTAAATACCTCGGTAAAACTGTTTTTTTCCGTACGCTTCTTTTCGTTCCGTAATTACAAATTGTAATCGACATTAACAGGAAATTAAGACAAGTCGATAATCTTACAAAAAAATTTCAATTAGGTCTGCTAAATTTATCACATATATTTCTCATATTGTTGCAACTATTTATTAATGTTAATTAAACGTTTTCATTAATAACTGAATTAATTTAGACGTTCGTTTATTTGTGGAAATTCGACGTCCACACCCGCACTTCACAGATACTTTACTTAACGGTCAACATTAAATTTTCCGACCACAATAGCGACCAAAGTTGGTCCGGACGACGCGACACGAGTTACGAGATCTCGTTACAGTCCCACAAAATGTATGGGCGACACCCAGAACACCCACTTACGAAGGGTCCTTGAGGCGTTCTCCGTCCACGATCACAATTCACCGTGTCCAGTCAGCTTGTTCACTACTTGTTTTGCAGCGCATACAGTTTTCCTTGCTGTAACTTTTCCTTGAATTACATATACCTAAACATATATCTGTCAATTTTATCGGTATCCGCCGCGAGAATTCAAAACGTAGGAATATATTCGAAACGTATGTAAAATTGTCGACATTCAAATAATATATCGCTTTCTTACTTCAAAATACAACCAGAAGAAAATGTAATTTTTTAATTATTAGCATGAATGAATTACCATGAATTAAATAAGCATTACTCTGTCAATCATTAAAAGTAAACTAACTAAACTTAAAAAATCGTCAAAACCCAGAAAGGGTAGTTTTTTAAGAGTTGTGAAATGAAAATGACAAAAATTATATTAAATTATATTAAGAATATGTATATCTTTTTGTCAGCATTATTTAATTAGTCTGTAATTTTTTGTCAAGTTGAAAAAAAAATAGTTTTTTATAAATATGAGGGATAACGCCAACAATCGATCAAAGTTAGATGTGTGAATACAATATATATATTCTTAAATTTTTTATTTAATTATCTTTAAATATGACTGTGCGCCGAAACGGTCGGACATTAACCACAACCGATCTAACGAGATGCTAATAATATTGTATAAATATAATAAGGCGCCGAAATATTCGGGCATTCCTATACATAAAATAATTAGGGAACGAAAGTAACTCGTTACTTGTAACGAAGTTACAGTTACAAGTTACTTTTTTGGTAACTTTACTGGTAACTACGTTACTCTTTTTCTTTGATAACTGTAACGGTAACAAAGTTACATTTTTTTGGTAACGGTAACAAATTTTATAGTTACTTTTATCGTTATTTTGTACATGATTGGACACGATACGGCACAAGCCACTCACACTGTAAAAAAATTTCGTAAATTTCACATAGAGGAAAGGTCCCTATTGTGAAATACGGAGTTCATTTTGGATAAATGTTAGAAGTCTATGGGCAGAATTTTAAAAAATAATAGGTCATTTTGAAGGGAATTTAATAAGCTTCAAGATAACGTTATATAAAATTTAATTCAAATTCCATTTTTTTTGGAAATTGAAGAAATGTAAAAAGTGAGCAAATCGCAAAGTCAAAAAATTGTGCTCCTAATATGAGATGCCCCAAGAAATCGATAGTAAAACGCAAAGTATATTATATAATATAATATAATGTATTGCAATTAAAAAACTTTATTTCATGTTTCTAAAATGCAAACAAACACAGCCAGCGTGCGTGAAAAATGAGCGTGCAATAGATTATACTCAAAACTCGTCTTCAGGTAGTTGGAATCAAGCATCGCAGAAATAGGCACTCGACGTTCATTCCGGTTGTCCTTTTTATTATTGTACAATAACATTTACTCTTTAGCAATGATTTTCTCTATAACATACGAGCATGAGTTATTTCATATTAGAAATACCTTGGGTAGCTCATATTACGATTTCCACGCTTTATGGTTTTACGATCATCAAATCTAACTTATATAATTAAACAATTCAACATATCCCGTATTTTTCTATTAGTACGACCTTACTCTACCACTACATGAAGAATTTATTTTTTGCCAAATATTTATTTATTAAATAATAAACAAGATTTAAAGACTCATCTCAGTGAAACTTGAGGACATCCACAAATTCTAAAATCTTTTTTTATACAATGACTATAGGCATGATTTAATAATGAATGTTCTACTAAATAGTTTTCAATCCAAGAGCAATAAATTCATGGTGGAACCAATAGATAGCGTTTATTAGTTTAGCAGAAACGCCGTTATCTCATATTAGGCGCCTATCTCATGATAGGGGGCTTTCCTTTATAATAGATGTAAAAATTACAAGGTTGGGTAGTAATTAGTTAAAACATTAACAGTTAAAAAAAACAATTAAAAAGTTAATAACTTTTAACTTAACTTAGTTAATTTTAAATGCATTAATTTTTAACTTAATTTAGTTACTTTTAAACTTTAATTTATTAACTTTTTTAAATTAAAAATTTTTCTACCTCTTTTAATGTTAATATTTCTTTTAGCCAGTTTTTATTGACTCGCTAGGTTTTATCATTTCCCGCTTATATTTAAATCATACTAATTTTAGATATCATAAATGTCATATTTCAGCAACATAAATATGAAATGAATCTTAGGTGAAGAATTATTGTAGAACAGTACTGCACCCATTTTCTAAATTTTTACGTTTATCTTTGTAACAAATATCTAGTCGATGTAGTCATAAACATGCATGAATAGTCGTTTTAGAAGTTAAAGAAAGTTAGATAAAGGTTAAAGAAAGAGAAATAATGCAAACATATACTCTTCTCTCTTGCAAGATTTACAAAAATTACAAAAATTTACAAAAACGCCTTATAATGTGACTCTTATTATATATAAGTAACTTACATGTGAATATAAATTAAATTTACCTAATAATCTATATTTGTAAGTGTTATTTAAAGTAATCTCATTATAAGAAAAATTAGGACATTCTGATCTAAAAAATAATTTTTTTTTAATTTTTTCGCGTCAAGATGGCGGTGCTGGAACTCTGCACGTGAGACTGCTTTTTTTTCATCGGTCTCCACGGCTTGCAGCAGAAGTGCTGTACACTTTCACTAAGGACAAAAAGCAAAATTTTTTTATAATATATATTAAATTTGCTAGAGAAGTACGCACATATATGTTAAAATATTGATTTTTATAGAAATGATGAACATTTCAAAATAAAGTTTTATTTTCACTCAAAAAATTCAATAAAAAGTACTTGTAACCAAAAAAGTTTTTAACCGATCGAAAAAATCATGTGTACTTCTCTAGAGAATTTAGTTTGGCAGCTACTGTAAAAATTTTGAGTGGATCAGATAAAATTTATTAAAGTTATACTGCAAGCCAATTAGAAAAATGTGGTTTCAAGAAAAACGCGTTTAAAGTTTCGAGTAACATTATTTCAAATTTAACTACAGAAATTTTTAATTTACTTTTACTCTGCGATGCCTGGACCATATAACTGTCCTTCCACATTAATATTTTCTTCCTCTTCTGCTTTCCTGGAGGAGTGCAGGCTCTACGAGCGTCCTTAGCAACATCCGTGAGCGAGCGCTCAGCAGCCTTGACGCGGTGTGCATCAGCCTCGACGCAGAAATTATAACAGTTATGACCCACAGTTATTTGTAACATCTGCATAATTTCCATTAATCTTGATAGTCCATCATTAAAAGTATAAGTTGCAATATTTGCGGTAATATTGACTATTTTTTTTACCACCTGAAACCGTTTTTGGAGCAATCAACTACACAATCGAAATGAAGCTTTCATTATTGTTCTGCGTAAAGCCTCCTAAGCAACGATTGAGTAATTCGTCTATGATTGAGTAAGTCGTCCCTGCTCAAATCTTCATACACTGGCTTCAAGATATTGAAAATTTCTTGTGAAAGAGGCGTTTTATGCTGATATTCATGTAAACTGTCCGAGGCTTTCGCTTTTTGCCACGAGCACCACGAATCCGCACCGCTCGGGCACTTATCGTGCTGCGGCACTTCATCCGTCGAAATTTTGTGATAAAGGTTGCCCAAATGTCATTTCACATTTTTTCGATGGAATTTGGATTTCGACGAATGGCCAATCCATAATATTCAGCGAGTTCGTCGATTAATTTGCCCGTTAGTTTGCCTTTTCCACCAAGACCTTTCGTATTTTTTTTCAAATTTCGGAGGCGGGTGCCCATACGTTTCTGCACATGGTCGATGCACTCTTTTTTACAAATTGTAACGTCTTTATAAGGTTCAGCATCTATAATTCCTCTTTGAAAGTTTTACTATCACCATCACCAATATAATAAACATATTTAACATTATGGAGATTTTCGGAACGTGAAAACATTTCGACAACGGCATCTACTTCCATCTTTCCAGCTGACCCCTCATGATTCGCTTGACATTGCTCCAAATGCGATGTAGCCTATTCTTCGTATTCTGCAGCTTCCTTTTTCTTTGTCCAAAATTCACAAGCCTTACAATATTTCGATTTTACAAGAATATCGACCATTTTACCAGTAGACAACCCGATGAACGTAACTAATCCATAGAATGACGAAAATCCCCGCTTTCTCCACGACCCATCGCCAGATACAGTAATTCCATTCATTTGTCCTTTTTCTATAGACATTATCTTCTCATCTTCACCTGCTTTTGTAATACATTTCGTACGAATAGCTTCCGTTGCGATAAGAATATTATTAACGATGGAATCATAACATGATTGATAAATCGGCCGTGGAAGATCCATGAACGCACAAAATTTGATAATACCATTTAAGCCAATTCCTAATAAACGCATCGCAAATATTATTCGGCGATTAACTTCGTATGCGTTATTAATTAAGGGACAACTATTTATATAAACTTTTTCGCAACCTTTACAACTAATTACAAGTTTGAAGCCTAAACCACGCTTGCTTGCTTGTGTAAATGTTACGTTCTTCCCGCATTGCTTACACACTAAAATTTCAGAAAGAGCAGAAAAAACTGCAACAAAATCTATCAAATGGTATCCAAATGATTCGTTTACTTCAATGCCATGATCTTCTTTAGATAGCTTCAGTTTCTTTGCTGCTGTACAGACGCTCTCAGATTCTCCTTCCATAGCGTGTCGATTAGGCGGTCGTCTATTTGAAATCTTACTTCTTTTTGAAGACCAAGTTTTTTCTTTTGTACTTTTCTTTGTTCTATATATTTTATCACTCATGATAATAACAATTTATTCCACAGAACTTTAAAAACTGAAACAGCAACAACAACAGGCGTATGACAGCCTTCTGTCGTTTCAACGGTTATACTAACCGTTATATTCAATATTTTAGGTCGAAAACTACTAGCATCCTCTAGGATGACATACTGAAGCTCATTGTTCAACAGCGATCGGTATCATGTATATTAAGAGTACAGAAATGTTGAACCGCTGCACACTTCTCCGAAACGCTTCAATGGCGTCATGCCTTGTTTCAAAAAATCAGTTATAAAACCACTTAAAAAAATTTTTTCACGTAAGATCAATTGCATCTTATTTTAAAGACTCTAAAGCATCATTTAAAAGAAAAAAATGTTTTCGATTTTTTAAAAATTTCAGTGGGTTCCCCCTTAATTAAATCTTAACCTAACTTTTACTAAGTTAATTCTTTATTCCTTCAAATTTAACTTAATTTTATTAATTTTATAAGCTATATAATATTAACTTTAACTTAATTCAGTTTAAAAAAAACATTAACTTACCCAACCCTGAAAAATTATATGATTAGTCTTGTAAATATAAAAAATTATGCAATTTTTCAGAAATTATATAATTCCACAAAAAGTATGTAAATTTGCTTTTATTGTGTAAATATATCTTATTTTATATGGAAAATTATGTAAATAACAGGATATTTTGAATATTTTCTGTAATTATCCAAATTTTAGTAATTGAGAAGGGGGTGATTTATACGAAAAAAAATGTAGAATATAAAACTTTTTCGTATGAGTCTTTGTTTTAGAGAAAATTGATTTTAAATATTTACTTGGTTTGTGTACATTTTTGAGTATGTCTCAACTTAATAGATCTGGAAACTATTATTTCTGCTCATGTTGTGTACATTATTGTACTAAATCATCGAAAATTTAAAAAAGCATGATATTCATACACGATAAATTTTATATTGTATAAATTGTTATAAATGTTGTCCATTCTTTCCAATGCACAATTCTGCTCTTCGAAGTAAATTTTTATAACATTTATTAACGTGTTCTGGTGTTTTAATTTATCAATTAATACCCGGTGAATATTTAAAATTGATATAGGATTTCTCTTATTTAATTAAATTTAAAATTGACTCTCTCTCTCGGAAACAAAGCCTCATACAACAAATGGTGTTCTATATTTTCAACTCTTAATGTACTATCAATTTATGAATACTCTGTATATATAATATCGACAGAGAAGAACATTGCTGCATTGTATTTTATTTGAAATATTATCGATTTATTCAATTATAATTTTATTCAATTAAGTATAATCTTTTTTGCTGTTATTTTATCACTGATATAGTGATAAATTATCAACAGTAATATATTCTTTATATAAGAAAAAGAAAGAATTATGATTTTAATTTTCTGTAAAAAATGAATATTATTGCACAAGTAACTTTTCTAAAAAGTTACACCTTTTAGATTTATAATTCTTTTTCATTGATTCCATCGGTATAATTCTCATTCACTAACATTGTAAGAACAGATTGCAAAATCTATATGTTTCAAAATTTGCCTTTTAACGTATGATATTACATCAGGTATCCACATATGGTGGGTTTTTTGTATTCGAGTCACAAACTGCATCTGTTTGGTAGGAGTTTACCGCACCCGGAGCATCATGTGATGACACACAATCTGTCGACGAGAACTCGTTGCATAAATTCCGACCAGTGGGACGATTCCGTACCACCTTCGTCGTCAGCGTTGGAAGGTCGATGAGAGGGCGAACGTCGCTGGCGGTTTGCCAATTAATCACCTTCTGACAAATTGCCGAACTGGTCGTTTTGCTCGTAACATCGAAAGCGCCGGCCGGGCCATACTGTGTGTTCTTGCCGGCTGTCTCTTCCTCTGTGAACGGCGTCTTCCTCCATGTGGATTACGCAAGAAGGATCCCGTGGGATCTACGAAGGCGGCGGAAGCGCAGAAACCGAGGAAACGGGGGATTACGGTGTTTATTAGAGGTTCTCGTCGGTGGAGTTAATGGAAGCTTGGCCGAAGCCTGGCCCATTTCCATTTTCGATGTTGCCGGAAGGATATCGTGCTCGAACTAATTTCGAATATCGAGATATTACAGTAAAGAAAGAGGTTGCATTAAGTAGTATTGCATTTTATGACAATATATTTAATGATTATGATAGTTGTATATCGAAATGAAAAAAAACTTACTAAATCTTAATATTTATTTCTTAGAATAGTACTAATTACCATAAGCATTTACTTCCAATAAATATACAAGGTGTCCCGACCTTTTTTGCCAATCATTTTTGTGTAGATAGAGCGAACTAAACTGAATCGAAAAATCCTCTACCATTTTGCAATTTTCGCAATAGTTAACAAGATATTAATTACTAAAAATTGCAAAATATCAGTCTTGAATAATTTTTTACTCAAATACTATCAACTTACAGAAAAAATGCAAGAGACAAAAATTATTTATTTTCTTCTCATAAAGTTCTGAGAATTTTTTCAGAATTTTTTTTATTAACTTTTTAGTACTGCATTTTCAAATAGATATATGTTTATATTTAATCAATATTTACCTATAATTATTCAGATAAGTATTTTTTAAATATATTTTAGAACTATCTGTTGATTATTATATTAATTTAAATTTTGGCCATACTTTGTTATTTGTTGACGAAAATATTCGAAAAGTTTTTGTAACTAGGTATATATAAAATCATAATTTTGCGGGATATTAATTTTTAAACGTCTTTTTGATGTGGCACATCCGTATTCGCGCGTTACAATGTTTTTTTAATCCTTTTTCCATTGCTTATAATTTTTATTAATAAAAATATATATATTTGCTTAGCACCATGATGTTCCTTAATGCCTGGTGTTTGGATTAAAAAACATTGTTTACAATATATTCATTTTTATGAAAGTCGAATTAGGTTGGATATGTCATAACTCAGTGTATTATTTCCACGCAGTGTAACGTTTAAGGATTGATTAATCAAATCTTTTTCTTTCCATAATTTTGCTATTTGCAAAAAAGAACATATTAAATAAATACAAAACATAAATTAGAATTGCGATACTTTCACAGACTCATATTTACCGATAAAATAACAACTGAAGATGAACACATCATATTATTCTTATACTATTCAATATGAAATCTCGTAGATAAATCGCAGATATTTATACATATAACACAAAATTCCATTATTCTTCAAATCGACACGAAAGACAATAGATTCTTACTGTATATCCGTTCGTCGAATCTTCATATTCCTGCAAATAATCGAAAACGATTCGCAAAATTTTCGTGCTAAACGAAGAGTCATGATTTGCATTACAAGTGTAATGTAAAGAACATTTGAGCTCAATTTCGTTATCTGAAAACGCGAAATCTTCTTCAAGTCGAGTCTCGTATCGTCGGGATAGCCCGAAGTTCTATTGTGTACGAGAGAGACTGTTATGTCAAAGAGTGAAGTGCGATTTTCGTCACAGTCCACTGCGGAAAAAGCAGGAGATTTCTACAGAAATATATCCCTGGTGAATTTCTCCGTGCACGGTTACGATCGAACTTTCCTCATTTCGTGCGAGCCGGAAACTCGAGAGAAGCGCAGACGACGATTTTACGTGCTGGCGCCGATATTACGTCGAACAGATGTACAGGATAATTAATGGAACGCGAATGACAACGGAACGCGTGTCGTAGATAGTAAAATAGAAATGTAGATCGGGACGCTGATGACGAGCGGAATTTAATAACAGTGGAACAAAAATTTGGCGCGCGCTCGAGGGAAAAATTGTGCCTGCTGTAGAAGAGATGCACGTTTCGCTGCAATAAAGTGACTTCCACATAATAGACGGCGGTTCGCTCTGGCGAATTGCCGCTGAGCGTGGCATGCGCGCGTGTTGACGTTTTCAACGTTGAAGGAAGCCGGTGAAAAAAATATACTGCCAACAGACGCCGTCTTGCGAACTAATTTTTAATGCGCCGCGCCGGTGAGGTTGATATATTGCGTACGATATTTTCAGCGTTTTCACGGAAAACGTGTCGCTCATATTTTGAGCATTCTATGATTATATCGTGTCTTGTCTATTTATGTCTCCTCTTTTAACGGAATCATCGCGAAACGCGAATCTCTTTAATAATGTGTCGAAAGCTTATTTTCGACATTGTTTGATATTCGTAAAATTTACGATTGCGACTCGTAAGGTGCATTTAACGGACACGATGACGCTAACGATAATTGTCCGAGGCATAGAAAAATATGGCAGTATATCACAACAGGGAAGCGCAGTTGGACGACGAAAAAGCGCTTCGCATAAAATGTACACTCTTCGTCGTCGGAAAATGTCCCATCGCACTTTACCGCCGGAAAATGTCGCAAAATGTCGCTATCTGGCTCGTTGCCATTTCCATGCACAGACAAACAGTCGTCTATGAATAACACACCGTGAAGTGGTTCTTAGAGTGGTGGAGAATTAATAAGAACATTCCCGCGCGTGAGGTTTACGAGTGAGAATTAACTGACGAAATCATTAAGGGTATATAAATAGGAGAGGCATTATATTGGCATAATTTGCACGTTTAACAAACACCCGAAATGTGCAAAGTACCCTCTAAATTTCTTGGAGTAAAATCTCACTCCAAGAGAATGAAAATACAACCACTTTTGAAAAAGATTTAAAATATTTCACTTTTTGAAAAGAGAGAGAGAGAGAGAAAGAGAGAGAGAGGAGTAATAATTTTCATTCTTTTTGGAAATTTACGGAGTCAAATTTCAAGAAGTGAAATTCGCTCTCTTGGAACGAGATTTTACTCCAAGAAATTTAAAATGTTGTTGCCCGTGCTTGTATATTATATCGCGTACGCCGACATTAGATACGGAAAAGTTCATAATTCTTTAAGGTAACATGCAACAAATCGTCCTTTTTGTCGACTATATTCGAATACTCGTTTGATTAACTGCTCGAAAGTTGACTTTTCGACTGGAGAATCTCCCGTTGACTTTAACTCATAGTGGAATAGCGTTATTCGCGTACGGTTGCAAAGTGCTTGAAGGACGTGTTTGCAATAAAGTGTGCCGTGGCGCGTCCGGCAAGCGCGGAAATTGAGCGTGTGCCGTTCGTGGAGCATCCCGGCTGCTGCCTGGTGGCGCATCTCCGCGCGCGGCAGACAACACGTAGGCCATCGTTCTCGCGTAATTCCCATCCGAGCGTAGTATCGCCTTCAACGTCGACGAGGGTGGCGGCAACGACGATGGTGGTGGTGGTGGTGCCTGCCTTCGCAGCACCACGTCACCCGTACACGAAACAACGCCGTTCTCATCCCGCTTGATGGATGTGGCGTGCATCGTCTGCCTGGTCGTGGCTGGCTGCTTCCGGAAACGAGAGAGTGTTTCTCTCTGCCTCCTCCTCCTCTCTCTCTCTCTCTCTCCCCCCCTCTCTCTCTTTGTCTGTCTCTTCTCTACGTCCAGACAACGAGCCGCTTCTATTCGTGGTGAGGCGCGTGAGAAATCGAGGCGAATGAAATTTCACGGTGGCCGGAATGAGCTCTGACTTCCGCCTCGCTCCGTAATTATCCGTTTTCGAGGAAATTACTGTCCGACAGTTTTCACCTCTGCCTTCGCACCGTCTCGTAGGACTGCAAAAAAGAATTCTCAGCATCCAGTCGGATTAATGGCGGTGGATTAATTGCCTTGATGCGATAAGATTTCGGGCGTCGAATCGCGCGTGTTTGCGATCAACAAACTCGACTCGTGCCTCGCATGGAACGCGTGTTTGTTTAAATATATTCAAAAATTCCGCGTGAATTACGTTTATCGATTCATGTAGGCATGTAGTCGAATAAATAAAAGCATATGTTTGCAGAAATATCTTTTTTTTTTTTCATTCTTTTCATCGTAATATTTGCGCAGTTTGTGATATTAAATATCCTGTTTGCAGGTATAAAATGTATTATTAATCAAAATTTATTAATTAAAACGCACTTATATTCGCGCTCTCGTATTAAATACTCTCAAAAGATAATAACGCCATCAAACTTGATACGCATGGCCAACGTTGCGCAACGACGCGCGTAGAGTTAAATGATGTGGAAAATTGTGAAGCCGCGACGAGAGAACTTACTGAGAGGATTATATTCCTTACGTAATGTGCGCCGATCCGAGATAGAGCGAAAGGAAGGAAAGTCGAGGCAGAGATCGATTGTCGCCTTTGCGACACAAATAATTCATGATTGACGACGTTCCGCGTATTAATATCTCGATGAATTACGTTTTCGGAAGCGCGTGTCATTGTTCACTGGCTATTGCGCGTGGTAACGATCGGAGAATTAGGATTGCTATTATTCTCTGCTTGCTCCGGCTGCTTATAATTATTATACGGCGTTCTATCAATTCCGCTTATCGCTTATAGGTCGAAGGGGAGGGCAAATGTATGCTCGTTGTACACGTGTGTGTGCTCCAACGGTACGGCTTTCAGCATACGTACAAACGGCCGAATAGAATTTGGGGATCCAGCAGCGTTCCGCTCCTGTGCCAATATTGACGCGGCGTGGAAGGATGCGATTGCGCTCGCCCTATATGCACCCTCTACGGCTCCTCTTCGGACACGAGTCCACGGAATTGAATTTTGGTGATATAATTATCGAATGCTATGTAACTAAGCGATCTGTATCCAGCGCGATAGCGCCGAACGGAAACCCGCATTCTCACCAAGCGGTTAGAGCAGATAAATAGTTATACGTAACATTACCGAGGGTTTCGTGGGAAAGTGTAAGGATTGCGTGGCCTATCGTAACGTCACTACATGGGAAGGCCGATTTTGCTGAAGTATCTAAAAATTTAGCTAGATACAGATCTGAAAATAATTTTGTTGTATCATTGAAATAATTAATACATAGGCAATTTAAATGATGAACAGTGTTGCAAAAAGTTTTGACGTTCTAGCCACCAGAGCTTAAGCGTTCTACTTAATTATTTTTTTATGATCCAACAAAATTATTTTCGTATTTGTATTTAGTTTGAAAATTTCTATGAAAGACAAAACTATTCTTTAAGTGTCCACAAAGGCATGGTCCACAAAGAGAGAAGATTCGCAGGACAATAATACTTTCTCATTTTCTTTAACTTCTTTTTCGTCCCATAGCTGATTTGTGGCTTCCTCTCTGCCATAAAAGTATATAAACCATGCGCAATAGTTCTTTTTTATTTTTCTTGATACATGCATACTGTTTTCCTGCCTCTGTATGTTCTCTCTTTCTCTATTGTTGTCTCTGTTTTATTCATTTTGCTATAGATGTTTTTGTCGTATTTATGTAGATAAAGTAAAAAATACATGAGGTGCCAAAGGATTATCGCCATGTCGTGATTCATTTCTAATGTCAATGTTTCATGAACCTTACCGTTTGCTTCATCGGAACAAGAAGCGCCCTGATAGTATCAGTTCGCTCCTCGTCGTGATGAAATAAAAATACGCCTGAAATCCTCAAAAATATTATTAAAATCACCAGATATATAAAGTACCGCAAACTCTCCATCATATTAACTCCAAGGTCATTCCAAATTCATGCATTTGTATAATTAATGCATTTGTATTTTATAGAGAAAATAAAGCCGTGTGAATTATATAAATTAATTTTTTTATTTATAATCAATTTATTTATGAATAAAAAAATATGTACGAATGCTTAATTTATGTATTCTTTAGTCTAATACAGGTTTATTCATTGTTGGGGTTTTAGTGCATGGAGGAACAAATAAATACAGTTCAGAAGACGAAAATATACATCAACATTATGGAAAGAGAAAATAAATTTTATAAGAGGATATTTAATTAGACAAAAAATGTATAGGAAATTTGATATGCACTATCCGCCATTATGGCTCCAAATACCTAAAAAAAATGGATATGCTATTGCGGTACTTTATATATTTAGTGACTTTAGGTGTAGGCACCGATCCTTCTTTGCACTTTGTAGTTTGCAGTGATATATTCTTGTTTTCATTCCTGCTTCCTCAATCACTTATCTATTACATCTTTGCTATTTCTTTTTCTCTTCCAATTTTTCTGTATTTATTATTTATTTGTTGTTACGTCACGCTATTGAGATTTTCTCCGTTTTTTGAGTTAATGCATTTAAGCAATTTACCCGGGGATCAGAGATCAAGTCGTGCGGTTAAGAATGTTCACTGGGAAGTATTGGATAATTATTCGGAAGGGTAATTTTAAACTCGGTGCGAAAAAGATTACGGAGCTTATAGGCGAATCTACGTGGATCGGCTTTTCGAATGTTCTTGTAATTCGGAAACGTGAGATTGATCTCTAATCGCATGAGAGAATATGCGCGTTCCTCGGGGTGAGTCTACCGGTTTCTTTTGATCTAATAACTGCGCTAATTTTTGGAAATAGGGGAAAGGATCGTGATTTGAAATGAGAGCTGATTTTATTTGAAATCTTAATCTCTTCTCTCGCTGTCTTCATTCGCCTTTAATAGGCATGGAAGTAATGCAAAAAAAATTATCAATGTTCCGAAGAACTGCCGTGAGACGGGGACCACGCTATTGGCAGCGACAGTCGCAACAGCCTCTCGGATACTCATATATATGTATTTGAATATAATTGAATGAAACGCAGAGCAGAGACTTAGGTTTCAGCCGATATTTAGTATTTTCGTTTAATAGGAAAAGCAGAACAATGAAGAAAGAAAAATATAAGACTGTGTTCAATTGAATGAAACGCGAGGATAGTTCTCACCTTGATCTAATTAATTTCTGACTATACTAGATAGGTTTCTACTTTTGCTTGAATAAAAACTGAATGTATGACTGAACTGAACTGACGACTGCTTTTGGCAGCTCCTTTTATATTTTGGAAATAAATGTGGGAGTGTCCTTTCAGGACCAAACAATACTCCTCAAAATTTGGTAGAACCTATACTCGCGCTTGTTTCCTTAAGATAAGGCAAGGCTCCGCGTAAGCCCTACTCCCCATTCTACAGGTTTAATCTTAATAGGTAATAGTTGAGAGTTTTAATAATTTATAATAAAAATTCGGTTTTCCTTAACTAACATCCTTATGCGAGGCGAATCTATTACATTCTGAATTATATATCTAAAATTGGTTTAATTTTATTGAAAGAAAGAAAAAAAAGAAAGAAAAAGGTATTCGTCCTCGCATTCAGGAAGATTTCTATTTTGCTGTTAATTGCTTAATTACTAAACGCTAATGTAATATACATTATCACTAATATAATGTAAAAAAAATATACGCTTTTATTTATTATTTTATAGGAAGCCTTCTTTGAAAAAGATCGTGGGATATTTTTAGACATTCTTCAGAGTAGATAACCTGTGTGACGCATAAAGGTACATGATCTATCTATTGATTTGAATGTTTAAATAAAGGAACTAAATATACCCCCCTATAAAAGAGAAAAAGAATTTTCGGTTTCGAAATAAGGATAAAATAGGGACGAAATATCAAGATCAAGACGAAATACTAATCTAGAGATAAGATAAAAATAAGATATAAATTATAAATCATATATTTATAATAACGGAAGAGAGGATTTTATCAAGGTGTAACATTGTAATGCTTGTTAATTACACGATATATTAGAATTAATTAATAAAATTCAATATATTTGCGTAATAGAAAAGGAGGATTTTTTTAAAAGAAAAATAGTTAAAAGTAGTATATATATATTTTTTTAAATAATTTATTTTTAATATTTTCTGCTGACTCGCGCGATAAGTATTTCGTTTGTTGCAAGCATATTGTATGATATTCGAGACCACGCGCCAACACGTCGCCTATTATTATCGCCCCATTGAAAATATGATTTCGGAATGTTTATAAGTCTACAATATTTGCAGTATGCATCGGATAACAAGTATAAAAAAATAAAAAGAAAAAGACCTGAGAAAGATATTAAGAAGGAAAGTATAAAGCAAATAATATTTTTAACTACGAAAATTATATTTAAACGTTTAGCCAGGGTTGGGTAAGTTAACTTTTTTTGTAACTAAGTTAAGTTAAAGTTAACAACTTTGAAAATTTAACTTAGTTACGATGCAAGTTAATTTATAATGAAATTAATTGAATTAAAAGTTAAGTTAATAAAAAAAAGTAATTAAAAAGTTAAAAAGTTAAATTTGTTTTTTTTTTAATTCATGATTCCAGGGTTCCGATATTACAAATAACGGAAATGACAAATATATACTTCATTTAGAAAATACTTTATATTTTATTTACATGTTTTGTTTATAGGGTAAAAGCAGGGACTATGGAATAGCTTTTTTTAAATTAACATTGCTCCGATATAAATGCATATGAAGACTTTAAATTTACACAGAACTCTTGAGGAATATGTTAACTACAGCATCCAATAAATGAAAGTCGCGAAAATTTAAGTCCAACGTCAACATTAACAAAAAAGTCAAAAGTGAGAAAATGAGGGGGTCTAAAAAATGGGATGTAATATGGAATACCAATGAAATTTTGACCATATAGTAATAAATAATGCAATAAATGAAGTCCAAATTTTTTTATTTATATAAACTGATCAAGAAAAATAGAAAACTGTTCAATTTATATATATATATATATATATTGTACAATAACACAGAAAATATAATAGCATTATTACGAACGTTATTACGCATGGACAAATAAAAAATTGCAAATAAGCTGATAAATCGCAAATAAACTAATATAGAATACATGCTGTAATCTAACCAAACCTAACCTAATCTGATCACGAATAAGTTGCTACATTCATGGAATCTATTCCATATTCTCAACCCTCGATGTATTCCACATTACCTACATGTCGTCATATGACAAATAAAGTCTTTCCGTAACAATAAACAAGTTTGAAATAGCAATTAATCTACATAATATTGTTCATGCAACATTATTAAAAGCGTCTGTGCAATATATGCATTAAAAAAACTTACCTTCAGTTTGTGAGAACACTTTTTAGAAAAAGCTGCCGGATCTTCTGACGTAACGAAAATGAATAAATATTAATTGTAGCAAAACGGTTGATCGGACCGAGTTCATTGCTTGTTATGACATGTTTGGTAACAGTTGCAATAACTTTCAGCGATTGCTGCCAGATTGCAATGCTTTGTTTAAAAAATAAGCCACTATTCCATATTAGTAGCTTATGCCATAATCCCTGATTTTACCCTATATACTGTTTAGTATATAAGATTCGATTATGAACACTGGTCTGTGGTATAACTAAAGCTTCAGACACAATACGAGGGAGTAGCGATAGGACATATAATAAGGAATAATAGATTTTAACCTATCAGAAACTAGATACATCGAAATACATGATTTCTGACAGATTGAAATCTGGGATCGATTATGTAATTTGAAATGAGGTGAAAATTACAAAAGTGAGAAAATTCACTAGAATATTCATAATTTCATTCGTCAACACCTAGTAAATTTGCTCACTTTTGCAATTTTCGCCTCATTTTAAGTTATCGCTATATTGCCGCGTATTATGTCTGAGACTTAACTTCAAAGAATTAAATAAAAAATTAATAGTTACGGATAAAATGTAATTAAATAAAGTTAAAAAAAAGTTAAGAGTCTAAAATGTAACTAAGTTAAGTTAAAATTAATTAATTTTTTAACTTTTTAACTTAACTTTTATTTTTTTAACTTAGCACTACCCAACCCTGCGTTTAGCTATTAAAATATTATATTTTAAATATTACCATTTTATTAAATTTCTTTAGTTTCACGGGGACACAATGCAAAGTGTATTCTCAAAACAAAAATATCCTCTTACGCCACAAACGATCTAAATCTTCTCGGTCGCTGTACTTTTATCAATTTTCGATGTTCGATATTTGTAAATCCATCTATTTATATGTCTCCTGGATCCATAAACTAAGATTACAGAATAATTTCATACTTATATTTAATTTTTTAAATATTAAACAGCAATCTTACTTGTATGTTAGAAGTAAACCTAAATATTTCGACGTGCATCTGCATCTCATCGGGATTGTCGTCCCGCTAAAAAATAAAAAATACTTATTTTAAAAAATTACATAATATTACTACATAATATTATATGTATAACACAAATCACTGTACATATTCCGTCTAAGGGTACTCTTCTAAAAGTAAATCAGTTATTATTTCTGACTTCAGCACTACATTTATAATTAATGTAATCGTCAGCGAATATTTATTATTTTTTAGTAATAGTACACTGATTCTCTCTCATTTTTAGAGATTGTTACATAACGCGTTACAGACATTTTGTGTGGATAGTTTAAGTCTGTTTAAATTTTACTGCATACGTTTTTTATGCCACTGGTCTTACAATGTCACAAAGGAAGAGTTTAATAAGAAACTACGTATGCAAAGAAATAATGAGTTATGCGTCTTCTTAATTATATTTACTGTTAATACTACAATTTGAATATTGATAGAAGATAACATACGTAAGCCACAGTTGATTCATGATTTTATCAATTACTGTTGAATCGCTTTTGAATCGCTATCGAATCGAATGTTATTGAAATGTATATATAGTAACGTCATATTCTCGCACCGCACGGATCTTCTTTCCCCGCATTCTGTTCAGAGCTTTTGGATTAGAATTCACTTTATAGGTAATGTTACATATTGCCTAAGATCAGCGAAAAATGCTTATTCAAATTTGGTCTTCAATACTATATACTATATTCTTTTATATATATATGTATAAAAGAATATAGAAATATATATGCTATTATATCTTTTATAATCTTATTTAGCTTGTTAGTTACACGAAAAGCATAATCGCATTAACTTGGACGGGCATCGAAATAAAATCGCGTTCTCATGCGTCTTACATACTCAATACTCATGCCTCGAAAGGATTAAATCAGATGGATTATTTTAGGTATTATTATTAATTGAATCCATTTAAAACCGCTTCATTATGTTAGGCACCATATTAAATGAAGAATAAATGCTAATATAAATAACACTCATAGATCTTTAAAGATATTGAGTTTGAGATAAATTGAATCGATGAAAAAAAAATAAAATAGAATGTATACCAAAGCTCCAAAAACACCGTATATCTAAATTCTTGGTTATTTGTGCGGATTTTTTGTGCACACGATTTTTCTTTAAATTATACATCGCTAGCTTTTGCGTTATTATTGTAAAGCTCTTAGTGTTCTCGAAAGTGTTCTTCAACGAGCTTACGTGAAGATCACCACCAGTCGTATAAACTCTTTGCCTTTGCGCTTTATACGCGGCGGTGCATTCTTTCTGAGCGCGTTTCCCGCCACGGTTTCTTTGAAAGCACTCGAGAAGGGTTACGACCACAGTCTGAAAAGCTGGAGGGGACATAAAGAAAAGACAGCATCCGCCCTTTCCTGTAAAGCGCGGCTCCATTTCTCATGTGGCGCGACAACGACGGTGGGCCTCCTTGTTGTCATAGACGAACGTTTTCGAATTTTCTCTCACACGCGAGACTGCGAACACATTCATGCGTTTGCGAGCATTCGCTTGCGCGACGGTATTCAACGTGCATCTAGGGGAGGTCGACGAACGTTTGTCACAATCGAGTCGAAATGCCGTTCAATTGCGTTTGGTTGTTTGTCCCACTCCGCTGGTGTGCATGCGTTGGATAAATTCGGAAATATTTGCATTCGCACCAGTCGTAGACTACGCTTGTGCAAACGCAAGCGTTTCGATCTTGCTGTATCGTCTGATGGAATGACGTGATAATGTTGAGTGTCCATTTACATCCCCATTTTTTGTCATCCACATTTTTCTACATAATTTTACTCTTCGATCCTTTTATCTTTTATTATCTACTTTTATTTATCAGTTCTATTATCTTTGTTTGAATTCCTGATTTTATAGATTTTTAGATTTTTCCCTCCGTATAAAAAATAACTGTTTATCGGTTTGTATACAGTTTATGCGAACAAATTGTATACGTGCACATTACAATATATTTCCGTGTACAACTAAATGTAAGATACTATATCCTTCCTATAACGATAAAAATATCGATTTCGCTCCTCGTAAACTTTGGGCAAGGAATTCATGGTATCCATTTTACGGGGTCCGCCGAAGCAAATGCGTTTTATTCGAGCTATTTGAACACGCGAGCACAAAAGGAAGAAGAAGAACATGGAAGCGCGCCCGCATTATTCTATTTTGCAAGACGACACGAAAAGAGAGCAGTATTTATCTTCCAGTTCGCTCCCGCGAAGCTTTTATTCGGAGATCAGATCGAACAAACATTCGCCGGAAGCAGACTCTAAAGGAGATTCTGGAGGGTAGTTCCTATGGTAGAGGGAGGAATGGAAAGAGGGGGGGGAGGCAGCATATCTTAAATCAACTAGATCGTGAAGTAGAAAGCCGGTTAGCTGATCCTCATCGCCGTTTTCCGTCGTCGCACCGCCTCCGCTGATTCCAAATCTATATAAATCGACTTTCAGATTACATGGTTTTCGAAATCGGAACCGGGCGGCATCTCGTTACGTCTCTCGCGGAAGGAGGTGGATTTATTCTCCACACGGCCGAACGCCAAACAGCCACCGACGAGTGCGCGGCAAACACTTTTCTTGATTTGGAAACAAGCACGAGTACCACATGTTGTCGGATCGTCTGCTCGATAAACCGAAGAAACAGCTGGATCTACATTTGATCGCATCTGATTTGCCATGTCGATTGCAAATATCGGCTACCGAAATTATCCAGTGAAAGAATGAGATAGAATTGATGAGACTCTTAGAAATATAGCTATTTTCCAACAAGGTACACAGATGACACAATGTAACACTGTGTCCAACACAAAGTATTCCAACTGTGACACAATGTTACATTGCTCGACACTGTAAAAAATTAAGTACGAGCGTGTAAAATATGTCGGTGTTACTAACTTTCAAAAAATTATTTGGTAGCCATATTTATCAAAAACCACTCTTGATAAATTTATAAGATGGCGATAAGTGGCGACTCGCCACTAGAGGTCCACGGGACTCACTCGATTCGCGTAAGCACCGCGCCGCGCGAATTCCCTTTAAATAGAATATCATTCTGGGTTCATTCCAGGCGTCTAAGGCAAGTCCCACACTACAGCGCTTTACTGATGAGTCTAGTAGTGTGGGACCAGGACGAAACGCTGCGGCCGACCACAAAGCTTCGAGTCAGGTCTCCTTAGTGGACATTTCCACAATAAATGTCCTAGACAGAGAGTCCGAAAAGAATTCTTTTTCAATTCTCGATTTATGAAATGAATTCCTTTTCTATCCTCTTTCTATTCTAAAAGTATTCCTGAGAGTTCCAAAAAAATTCGCTTTTATAGTATCTCTTTTGTGACTTCTTTTTCAGATTTAAAAAGTATTTTTTTTCTTGTTTTTTTATTTCTTAATATTATGCAAGGACAAATTATATTTTGATTTTTATGTAAATTAAATATTACTTTTATTAAAGATAACATATACAAATATGCATAGAAATATATTTGTATATATTTTTGAATTTTTTTGGAATTTATTTTGAACAGATTATAATTAATTAATAATTCATAAAGAACTTAAAAGAACTTAAAGAACTTAAAGAATTAATAATAATTCATAAAGAACTATAACAAGTGAACTCTATTTGAATTGAAATGGATCAGTTGTGTTATTTGGGACGCTAAATGCTCGTAAAAATAAGAATAAAACACTGTAATGTACTCTAGTGTTATACTATAAAACTAAACTGCATTCCAACAAGTACTTTATACGGTGCAATACAATGTAATAGCACATCCTAGTTAGAAAACAACCAAAATTAATGATTGCACGTATAAATTTGGTATTTCAAATGTCCGTAGTGCGTAACGAGTAATTATTTAAATATCAAAATAACAAAAAAGAAAAAAGCCAGAAAGAAAAAAAATATGTGCATATTGTTCATAAGTCGAGAGATTTGCTTATATCATTATCATTGCAGAGAAGTAAGAGATATTTCCATATAAAGTAAAAGACTATTTTAATGCATTGATATCAAATATAAATTTGATTTAATATCTATGCGAATTAATTCGATTACAATTTTTCACTCGATTAACATTTTACCGCAATTAAGATCTTTGAAACCATCGATATTTTGACTGTGACTTTTGGTAAACATATTTAAATCCATAAAAAATAAGTAAAATACAATCTGACTTCTATGATAGTAAAAACTCTTGTTAAAGTTTTTTTTTACAAGTATACCAGAATTTTTTCAGATTTTATGTAATTCGGAATAATAAAAAATTTGCTCTGTATCTCAAGGACTCCTATTGCTTGAGGGGAGAATTAGAATGCATATTGCCGACGAAGGCTAATTAATTTATCATATTTGCCAGAGGTTGAACTGGCCAGTGATCTTTATTGTTACGTTTACGCAATTCTAAGAATTACCGTCAAGAGTTCGGAGGCGTGATTTAAAGAAAAGAGGCTGATGAATTTTTTGCTATTCGAGTCGAATCATAATTTGCAACCGTAGGTCTTGTTTGTAACAAGGAGAATATGAAGAAGGAAAGAAACTTTCCATTGTTCTAGTGAATCGAAAGGATGATAAAACAGAGAAACTGTTTTTATGAAAGTTTACTTTATTGGGAATTCGTCTCTATTTATTCTCCTTCTCTCTCTCTCTCTCTCTCTCTCTCTCTCAGGTTTTTCTCAGGTTGGCTATTGTCCTTTACACATATATCGCTTACACGTATTATCGTATCTTTTTTAATATTTTTTCTCGGTATGCAAATTATAATTTATTTTTCTTTAGAATTGAAAAATTTTCTTTCTATATTCTGCTAACAGTATGTGCTACCGTATTCTGTTAATATGTGCATGCATCCTAAATTTTTATTGATTCTGCCATTGTTATTGTTATTTCTAGTAAATATTGAACCCGTGAACTATCAAAAAATTGACTCTTCGCTGGTAGAGCAAAGAACAATATACCGCATGAAAGTAAAAATAAATACGATCTTATACGTCGATCTCTTTTCCGCATCTAATGTTTATCCAGTATTCATGAAAAATTATTAAGAACAAGAATGAATGTAGAAGATATGTTGCAAATAATTTATTAACAAACATAATGATATTTTCAAATTATCATTATCTAGTACAGAATTTCTACAAAAAAAAGGAAAATTTAAATATAGTCCACTACAAAAAAGTAGAACTACCTAAGTAGAAACCACCTAGATAAAGCTATTTTTATATATTTTTCAGATCAAAGGGATTCAAAAAGATTTAATTTTTTTCTATATTTTCATTTAGAACAAATGTAAGTAGCGATGTAATGTAATTAATTTATCTGTAATAATATTTTTATTTTTTTAAATCTTTGTTATCCAAAATCTCTTTTTTTTTATATGCGACAAAATATAATAGAATTAAAAATTTTGCTTATTTTCAGATTATTAGTGAAAACAACAACTTAATACTCTTTATTAAGAGGAGACTAAGATAAATTGTCATATAGAATTAATTGTAAAAAAACTAATAACTCAATCAGTTTATAGCAGATTTTTTTCTCTTTACTGTAGATTGCTGATATAATATCAAATTGTTGTATAAAATGCTTTGCGCCAAAAATGTCGTGTATATTACACCAACTTTCATGAAAATAAAATTTTCTTATTTTCTTGCTTTTTTTTTTGTTGTAAATAGTTTTTCACATTATTACCATTCACGATTTTCCTTTAAATATAAAAGATAGTATGTCTCAGATCATTTTTTTACTGTGATTATATTATTGTAACAAAATTTTTTGAATATAATCTCTTTTACTAACAATAAGTAAGGTCAGTGAGATAGACTGACTAAAATGAGCCAGAATTAGGTGACAATCAATTTTAGTTTCTTTAGATCGACACGTTTTCAGAATATATACGAGGGCAGAAGGTTGTGTCTGCATCCAATTGCGCACGAATTTCTCTATACTGGCATCGTCCTCAAATCCTCCCAATTCTTTTCAAACAAATGATAATCGCATTGAGACAAATCTTTCCATACGAAATATCATTTGTTTGGATCATTGAAAGAAGAATTGGGAGGACAATACGATTCGTGGACGAATCGATGCTGGTGTAGAGAAATTTGTGCGTAATTAACTACAGACACAATTACCTACTACTTTTTATGAAAACGGGATCGCCAAACTTATCCGCTGGTAAAAATATATTAATGTAGCAAGGAACTATGTAGAAAAATAATTTATTTTCTTTAGGGTAACTCCTGTATATACGCCGCACCTATCAAAAACTTAATTTATTAAATATTGTTTACTATGTTTGTGATAAACGAACTAACTCAGTAAAAACTTTGTACTGTCTACTACTATGAAAAAAATATTAGAGAGAAATCCGAAATATTTATTTTTTTATATTAAAAAATAAACTTTATGAAACCCTTGCATTTTTGCCGTATATCCCATAGGGGTGGGATATATGGCTACTCATAGGATGAGGGGGGTATGTACGGCTCATGAAAAATTTACAAATAATGCATATAAATAAGACGTACAATGACGCAATAACTGATAAAATGTGTTTATAAAGATTTATTAAGGAATAAGTAAATATGTATATGATGTAATAAATAATAATTACAATCATCCTATAATACATATATTACAAAGTGTTATGACATGAGGTACATATTTCATATAATGCGTTTAGTTTACTGAATTCAATCTGCGCACTTTGTATTCTTTGGGCATAAATCCCGCTCGCTAAAAATGCGTGTATATCCCAAACAAGTGGGATATACAAGACAACAAACTAAACAAAAAATACGAAAGCACTTGTATTTTGCTACACAACATACTTTACTATTCCACTGCACGTATGTATCACGAAATAACCATTAAGTCTTTTACACGTTCTACAGTAGAGGAAAGTGGGGGAACTGTGCGCAGCGGGTAATTGTGCGCATCCTGGTTTGGTACTTTCCCATTAGATGAAGACATCACGGTGGTAAAATTTTTACGCAGGAAGTCGTCCTCTTAAGATATAATTACAAAAGATACGACGTAAATACATCGCTAGCCACAGAAATACAAAAAAATGAAATTACATATTGTTATTTTAGCATTCAGAAAATAAGGTGGTAAGTCCGTATTTTTAATTTCTTTAAAATACGTTATTATGTGCATCTTTTGAGCTGTTATTTATTAAGTATGGTTAGGAATTATTGAAGTAATTCGTATTTCGTACAGAGTCAGGTCGCGGCGGGCAACTGTGCGTAAGTGGTTTAAAATGCGCACAATTGCCCATTTTCCGTATACTGTATGACTAGCACTAGTTTTTTCGTTTCTTTTTGGCATTACTATTTTATTTTGCCATTTCATTTTGCCAAAGTCTATGTGCATTATTATTATATTAGTTTTATATTTTTTCTTAATATATACAATATACGTTTAAAATAAGTTTAATATATATTTATATTGCAATATAATGAATGTATGTTCTGATTTCTATGTCAACATTCCACAATTCATTCATTTCTTACGACTTTGTTTTGCGCACAATTACCCGACGCGCGAGAAATTTTTTCGCTTTTCCGTTTTTTCCTTTTTGCCAGATACAACCTTATTGAATAAAAATCTGTTCAAGATAAGGATACGTAATGATAGAAGAATGTTTATAGTTTCCATTTCCATACTTATATCGCTTTGAACTTAGAAAACCATCCCAAGAAAACAAATATCCCTTAGGTGCGCACAATTCGCCCACTTTCCCCTAATCATTTTATGTAGATTATAATTTATGATGGCGTCACTTATTACAATGACAAATCGATTCAACTCACAATCATTTCATTAATATTAAAAGTAAGAAGCTCAAATCATAACAGAATAGTACTAATATAACATAAAGGCATGTAACAGAATAGTTGCGGGAAAATTACCCCCACTCCTTCTATTTCTTCTGACTTCTGCGGCGTAAATCCCAGCGCGGCGTATTTGCCGGAGTTATCCTACATTTTTATTCTCGTCCAATAAATAATTTAAAAAATTCTCATTTATATCTGCTCTCGTATTTATGAATATAATAATTTTATATAGATATAGAGGAAGGTCACCGATACCGACATACCACTTTGTTTTTAGACAATATTTCTTAAACAAAAGGTAAAAATACGACTTCAAAAATACAAATACAAAGTAAAAAGCGTCTTCTATCAGATAGTATAAGCAATTTTTATAATACTGTTTGCAATTTTGCAATAATTAAGTTTTTCGTAAGTTATGCAAAAATGAGCGTCTGACTAAATGAGCTCCAAAACTGACACAGTAGGCAGTAATGCTACGTATTCCTATTCTTTTTCTTTTACAGGAATTATTTGTATAAAGTACCTATAAGTAAATGTATATAAGATTTTTCAGAATCATTTTACTTTGTTATAAAACATTTTTATTGAATTATATGCATATTTACTTTATGCTGTTCTGCAAGATGCAAATATAGATGTAACGCGATAGTTTTTCTAGAGTTGTTCCATATATGCACGATTGCCTTCAGCTCCAATAGACTTATTTGACATTATGAAGCAACATTATAAAGATTAAGTTAGCTTATGGTCTGTTTTACAGACAGGTGTGGCGGTTTACTCTGCATCCCAATTTTAAATTAAAAATCGTATTATGAAAAGATTAAGAGAAAAAATAATATAAATCAAACTTATTTCAGAAACTACAAGTATTTAAAATGACGTAATATTATCAATAATATAGTCACTATTATTTAAACCACACAATTTGCAAAAGAAAATCGTAAGAATTTTATTTTCGCATTCGTAGAATTTGTTTTTAGCTGATTTGATATAGAAACAAGCTACAAACATACGAATTATGAATTTGTACTTCTTTAATTAGCTAAACAGATCATGATTTTATTAGTATTAATAAAGTGCAATAGTTAGTTTCTGAAAAATAAGGGGGTGTCACTTTAAGAGACCTATGCCAGTATCGGCGACTTTCCTCTATGTATATTTTTCCACTTTTCGTGTAGAAATTATAGTACGAAAACAAATTATGTATTTTATTATTGAAATAATTATTTTATTTTGTCAATATATTCTATAATTATTATTATTTTCTGTAAGGTACAACTGATATTAAAATATATTTTATCCATATAAAATTTGTTACTGTTAACCCCGGAACGTGTAACAATTAATCCAGAGTATAAGATTAATTATCACATTTTCATAACTTTGTTTAAAATTAAATAACTTATTTATACGATACTGTATTTAAGAGTAATTTTTACTTTAATACCTAAGGAATGTACGTGCGCGTGTATTATTATAATATAACGTACATATGTTTCAAAATCTTACATTCACTTTTTTTTCTAAAAATTATTTAAAAACTGTGACAACTAGAGTCGTGATTTCCTTTACATTACGGTTAATCCTCCAGAGCTAAGATCTATTGAATCCACTCAATTATTTCCCTCTAGAGCTGATGATGGGTCTATTGGACTCCTATACAGTGATTGTTTACAATAACAAAGACGCGCGCGCGAGAAAATAATAGATCTAAAGAGGTTTCATTTTTCACGTTTCCGTCTTAGAAAGAAAGTTACATGATTCGTACTCAGATTTTGCTAGCCAGTTTATTTTTTCAAAATCCGACCACAATTTAAAGAATAAAAGAATTTCATCTGCTTGGAATGGTGAATGTAGCTAGAATTAAAGAGTTACGAGAATTCAATATACTAGAATTAAAATTAAAATAAGAAAGCAAATTATATCCAACAGTATTAATCCATGTTTCATGTAAAATATAATAAAAAAGGAGTTGAAGTAAGATCGAATATAATTGCTTTAAGTTTGCAAGATTTTGATCAAACACACAAATAAATATGCACCAAATATGTACAAAATACATTAATCTTTCGTATTCGTGGCGTATTATATTATTGAAATTGTATTTTTTAATCTTTATACCTATACATATATATGTATGTATGTATATATATATATATAAATATATACATATGTATATATAAATTTTTAGCATTTGAGAAAAAATATTATCCTATGCCGTTTAATAATTGATGATTCTCTCTCTCGTCCTTTTCTTTTTCTTCTCTCTTTCCCTCTTTTCTACTTCGCAAGCATCTCCAGCTTCCTAGATCTTTTGCCTCTTAGATTCTCTTTATTTTCCATTGAACTCCATCTTGGGGATTCATTAAACCGTGAGCAACCTCCGTTCATTACTGGATTCTTCTCCCTCGTCTTTCTATTCTTCTTCTTTTTCTTCTCTCGCATTTTCTATCTCTACTGGCTTCGTGTTGTTTTTATCCGCGTAGTTCTTTTTTTCTTTTATTTTTATCTATCGTCTTTTTTCACGTTTACCAGCGGGCTGAACACAAAGGAAGCGATATCTCAGTCTCCCCTCTTTTCCTTTACTATATCACTGAGTCGAAGCGGACAGAATCCGTTTTATCCAGTTTACGAGATAGAAATAGGAAGTTCTAGCGAGAATGATGAATGAAATTAAAACATGAATAAAAAGCGCGATCAATGATTATTTTTTGGGAACTTTGAGAAATTATCGATGTTATATGAATATCCATAATCACCATAGTGCAATATATGGAAATACGCAAATAGGACTGATATTTAATACTCATGGAGAGGTATATCTCCAGTGGCAAATGACCATTTAAATTGTGAATGCAATTATTAAAATTAACACAGTTGTTAATTGATATCAGACAAGTTAATGTATAAATGATGAAAAATTATATTAATATATAATTTCTATAATATATTTTTAAATTTAAATACAATTTATCTTTAGTAATTTTGTAGGAAATATATTGATTCTCTTTTTTTCTTATCTCTATTACACAACATTGCTTAATTTTATACCCTTCCTGTCGTATAACCGGCGTAATTATAATATAGCCAGACGCTAAAATTTGGGAACAGTCTTTTTTTACATAAACGATCACTTGAAGTATTTTTACACTCCACAATTAAAAATTATTATTATTAACAACATACATACATTATTGTTTTATATGATTTATTGGTAGAATATTTAAGAACATTATGGATGTGGATTTACTCACAATTTTCTAAGAAAAGTAAATAAAAACCAAACATAGATATTACAAACGATATAAGTGCGTTAAGTATCTTATTATTACAGTATCTAAAAAAATTAAGATAATTAATAAAATATTTTTTTAATTGGATTTTTGATGAAATTTTATTTTTACAATTTCGTAAACAATAGTTATTAAAAAAAGTAAAGTTATTAAAAAAGGAAACAAAAAAAACAATATCCATTTTACAACAAGTCACATTTTTTCGCCGCTGGGATATGAAAACATTCCAGATGACTATTCTCGAGTTAATTTCAACGATTTTCTGTGCGATGGACTCTGCAAAATTTTCACCAACTTTCGACACCGATCGCCAGGAATTATGGCGAAATCAGTTGTAAATATACAGGCAGTTTAATGGAAATGCTTTGTACTAGTATGCCGAGCTTTAATATTCTCGCTTCTCTTTTTGCCATCATTAGTCGTTAAAACTTCTATTCCATAACAATGGTTGAGGAATATTGAGGAATATCGAGGCATTGCTGTTGAAGAACAGCCATACGAGAATGTAATAGCATTGTTGAATATTATATCATCGTACAGAACTCGGCAAATGTAAATTAATTGTTCAAACGAATACACACAAATGTAGAAATTTGTATGTTGCGGCAACTTGCCTTTTGAAAATTGAGGCAATCTCTCCGTATACTGCATTACTACAGTTGGGCAAGAATTATATGCGATAATATGGGATAAAAAAGATTGACAATGTGTTACAACAATAGAATATGATGTAAATTAATTAAATTCATTTACATTATTTATATTTACATGGTTGATTCAGAATTTGAATATAATTTAAATTTGCAAATATTGGATGGAATGTGAAGGAATAAAAGATTACACCTCGGTTAAGTTTTCTTACAATGCAAAAGATGTATTCTTCAGAAGTTAGCAAGCAAATACTGAGAATAAAAGACTTATGCAAATATATGTAGACAGCTCATCACATTAAAATTAGAACGCCGCGAGGTGACCCGCTAAAAAATTTGAATTTACACTGAGCTCTTTACCTATTTTAATAATATAATAATATAATTTAAAAAATATTTAAAAAAAAGAGAGGCAGAATAATTTACGATGACCTCCGAAAAATATATTAATTTAAATAGTTATTTGAATTAAGCTCGGTTCGATCATATATACAGGCTGTTTGGTAAGTTTTGACTATGCGCTCGTCTGTAGATATAACGGACTAAACTGAAAACACACTATTAAAAAATTCTGAAAAAATTCTCAGAGCTCTATGAGAAGAAAATAAATAATTTTTGTCTTTTGCTGTTTTTCTGTAAAGTTGATAGTATTTGAGTAAAAAATTATTGAAGACCAATATTCGGTAATTTTTAGTAATTAATATCTTGTTAACTATTGCGAAAATTGCAAAATGGTAGAGGACTTTTCGACTCGTTATCAGTTTGGCCCGCTCTATCTACACACGAGCGTTTTGTCAAAATTTACCGGACACCCTGTATATTTTAATGTAATATTAATTATAATTAAACATGTACCTTGAATTAAATATTTCGGTATTCATAGCAATTAAATTTTTATTTATCAACTATTCTATTTAATTCGATGCACCTTTTGTATGTAACAGCTAATAAATTTATATGAAATCTTTTTTCTTTTGTAATAAATTAATTTTTATCACACTATTATATTTGTCATTGATATTTCCTTGCAGGAGAAACCTGTCTACTAAGAGTAATTAATCAAGCTTAACTATGCTTATATTTATACATTTCTAATTTTCTTTCATTTAATGGCTTGATATTTCGATGGCTCTTAAAGTTCATCGCTGGATGGTGATCGAATTAAACTTTTACTCTGACAAACCAGCAAGATTTTCCGCTCTATTAAAGCGCCCGATCTAGCCTGAAAACTTTACTTCTCCCGAGGGAAAGAGCGGTTAACCCCACGTCGCATTCCTCGGGAAAGTTCTATTTCTCGAAACGTGCCCATTTCGACGTGGGTTATTGCCCGAGTTCGAAATCGTCGCGATTTTCCCATCGTCCAAGTGCTTCGGTTAGCTATTTTAAAGCATCGGGTATGGAACGTCGAAACTATCGCGCGCGCGAACTCTGATAAATAAGTAGACCGGAATCAAAATACTCTCTTTCGTGAATTGTTCGTCAAAACGATTATACAAAAAGAGTTTAGCCAACGAAGCCGAACTTGTTGCGAGGAAAGCTAGTTGAGTAAAAATACGATATATATAGCTCTACCCGTTGGTTTCGACGGATTCGTTAAATAAAAGTTTTTTTCGTTAACTGCGCGCAGAGTAAACTCGAATCTTTTTTTTCTAACGGAATGGAAAATTTTTAGTGTATTAGTTCACTGAGCTGCAAGCGATATTGCAAACGGCCACGAATTTAACACGATCGATTACCTGGGATTTGTCCCAGATTTAATTAATACGATTATTAAACAAATCAGCCTGCATATCTATCGCGTGTCACAAGTAAACAGTATGTAAGCGTTACAGGCAGTTGTCCACTCGTACATTCACGCATGCTAAAAACGTTCGGGGCAGAATAAATAACATCCGACACGCTGTTTACACATTATGGATAATACGGCGCACTATCACGCATCCTATGTCGAACGCAATGGCCACGTAAATTGTTTATTGACGCGGCATCTCGTGAATTTATTGTACGAACGAAGTGAAAAACACCGGGCGCGAAAATACGCGTGGCAGCGCAATTTGATTTGCGATGTCCATAATTTGGGATATTGCTTGTCGTTTGTTCCGGCAAATCTGGTATTCGCCGGTATCCGTGCATACCGCTATCACACCGTCGTAAATTAGTCGCGATCCTGGCGTAATTTCGCCTATCGACAGCCTGCACTTGTGATGCATTAGCGCTGACGATGTAAGACGTTAAATCCGTCAGCGGCGCGCTTAACGTTGACGCGGTCCACTTGGTACTTGTCGTGAAATAAAGCGAGGTACAAACCGATGTATTCGTTATGTAGTTGGTACGTACGGTAGAATCTTTTTTCCATTGAATCACAATTGAAATCTATCACATTTTCTTTTTTTTCGTCCTAATTTTTTTCTTTCATTTCGACCATCCTTTTATTTCGTCCTAATTTTTTCTTCTTTTTCGTCCTAATATTTTCTTTTATTTCGTCCATCCTTTTTTTTTTTGTTTAACCGTTGTCTCTATAACCGAGTATCCATTTCGTACTTTTGAAACTGAGCTATACACGTCCAAACTTGTTTCTACGCACAAGAGAAGGGATGGGGAGGTCATAACAACCCTTTCCTACATTCACATAGAAAAATTCCTGCGTAGGTACCCGGATACCCCAGTTATTGAAATTATTGGTTATAGAGATTTTTAGTTATAGAGAACAAGGGTTAAGATGCTTTTATTCAATTCTATTTTCTTCTATTCTTAAACACTTTCACAATGTGCCATGCCTGAGCGCATGAATTTCGGAGACAGCTCAATTAGCTAACTTCAAACCCTTCTCATTTAAAAGCTATCATACCATAGCTTTGACATTTTGGTATTAGAATTTTCGTCTCGAAATTATCTCAGGAATCTCTTAACGGGTGTCACACGGAGAATATGAGATACCCTATATAATTCACCTAATTGAACCTAAATGACGTAGTAGATATTATTTTGCACAGTGTTAATCGCGATTATGCGCACTGCATGATAATGCAATTGATGTCGGAGCTTGGAAATATAGCGTAGGGTAGGCGCGTAACTTTTGATTACGCAGTAATTGATGTACGGCGCCCAGTGCGCGCATCATCGTATGCAGCGAAGCGTATTTTGTTCGCTGCTAAGTGAAAGATTCATGGATCGATAATGACTTCCGAACAGACGAACGCAACGCCTAACAGCGTTCTGAGCGAGCTGAATAATCAATCGGTAGAGGGGGGGAGAGGACAATGTCGATCGTCGACGTTGAATCGAATCAGTCGATGAATTAGACGAGCAAATTGCGCTTATCACAGATATCGAAAATACTCATCATTATCCGGATGTTGCTGGAAAATGGAAATAACTCTTCTAGAAGCTTCATTTAACCCGAGAATCCATCGCGGAGGCAGAACATTTTGTCCTGACAACTACACATGTTTAACGAGATTGTTTCTCGTTCGGTTCATGGAAGTTGTTATTATTACTAACAAAATTACTGTCGTATAATTACGAATCATCCGATGATAGCGCTAATCAAATCTATTGCGCGCTCCAGGAATGCTTATCATGATGGCAATAGCATTCGTATTCACGTCACAACTAAGTGCATTAGATGAATACTTTTTTTTTATGTCCGCTTATAATGAAAAACGCCATGTAATTCAACGCGCGCGATTTTGCGAGTTATGAAAGGACGCTTCACGCTCGACGGTTCCGTTGAAAGGCTAAATTAGAACTAACTTCGAGACCATACAATATTATCTCCGGTTGAATTTCAATCTGATTAGCCGCTCCTCGAGTTAGCTAGTTCGTGTGGAATAGTTTAACAATGACACGCGTTACACCGCTACCGCATTAGTCTCGTAAAGACATTACACCAAGTTCACCGACCATTTTGGGAACTTCGGTCGATAGTGAACTCGTAACGTGAAAAAAGCCGTTACTGGACAGATTTTGGACATTAGACTTAGATAACACGGACATAATAAGAAACAAGCTATTTAAGTTGCGATAATTCAAAAATTTTGAAATACTTGATTTACATTTGATATAAAAAATATAGGTGCACGTTTTTGTTGCTTTTTCTTTGTTATTAATCATGAAATGAATTGGTTGTTAATCTCATTAGATTATGTTATCTGCGCTATTATTTATACAGAGAGAGAGAGAGAGAGAGAGAGAGAGAGAATATATTATTTTCGAATTTAATATCAAGCATACTTACTGGATAAAGATAAAAATAGGGAAATGAGGAGGTAGGAGAAACCGACTCAAGAACTTTCTCCGGTGGAAACATCAATAGCTTCCTTACTGCATGTAGGAGTGTAGTTTCACGACTATGTTTTACACCGACTTACCCTAGAGCGTATCTCGAGGACTTCTTCCTGGATGAGTATACGCATCTAACCGAAGTATTCGACTGCGATAGGAGAAACTTGGATAGTGCTTCCTCCCTGTTTAGCAACTCTCGCGACAAAAGAAATCACCCTTCGAAATTCAAGCGTTTAGCTGGAGGTGCTGGAAGTTTCTCAAGTTGTTGAAATTTGCCTCGTTGCTCGGAATGATTTATGGTTGTGCGTTATACGGATAGCAGTAATGATGACATTGTGTGTCTCTATGCATAGTTAAGTTATCCCTTCGACAGAAGTAAAATAGAATCACATGGCAACCCTAATCCCTAAATATTAATTTAAATCACGAGTATTGCTTCATTAATTTTGCGTTGTACAATCAGAAATTTTATGAAACTACCATGTTTTAAAAAATTAATGAGATTAGCAAATGTCTTAAAGAAACGAGAGCATTAGACGGTTATGTCTACGTTAGTAGGAGTAAGTTGTCACATTAATGATAATTCACGATGCAGGATTATCGCACTAAGAAGGAGGACATCAAGGCGGACAAGAGGATCATATCAAGCCCTTATGAAGGTGTGAGTGTAACGTAGTTGCGGCTATATAACGAGACGTCACCCTTATCGTGGGTCAAAAGCGGGGTTATATCGCGTTTAGTTACATACTGATTGATGACCCGACGAGAGGGCGTGTCTCGAGCAAAACGCGCGCAAGTGGCCACTGCGCGTTTAAGCCGTTTGAAACCGCGGACTGACGACCCGACTGAACTAATTACCCACTACGGTACACCTTAATCCACCTTGTATCCACGGATCGATAACCGCCAGCTCAAGAGCCTACACTTCTAACATAAACTTCGCGCATAGTCTCTCCCGCGGTGCTGACGCTTGTTTGGCCAAGTTATTTGCAAAATTACTTCAAGATTATTTCAATCCACCCTTGACGCAGCTTCTTATTAGCAAAATATTTTTGTACATACTGTTAATTTAATACGCAATAATCTATCATCGACTTTAATGTTTGTTCTCAGTAGACATTTCTTAACGGATTGCGAACTCAAATAATTGTGTTCTTAAAAATAATTCGTAATTGACTAAGTAATACTTCATATAAATCATTTTACATTCCTTGCACGAATTGTTTCTGACTTTACGATGATAATCGTCGATTTAACGCGCTTAAAGGCCATTTTTCTCTCGACCAATTTCGTACGTACAGCGCATGTACGTACATTAGGCAATAAGGAAAGACATCGAAATATTCTCTACCGATTTTGATAAGCTTTGAATATGTCGTTTTTTAGATAAAAATTTCGAAGCGAAATTTTTTGTTATTGAAATTATATATAAGAAATAGACAAAAATTTTTGAAATAAAAGTTTCAAAAGTACTTTATAATAATATATTGAACAAATTAACTTAATCAGTACTATTTTATTAAGTAATACGGAATATACCAAATTAATCAATAGAATTACATTATATATCGAAATATAATTAATAGAATTATATAATATATATCGAAGAAAGATTAAGAACAATGAACTTTATATTAAAGATGTTGTTTTAAGTAATTCTGCCCATCGAGTTAATTGATTAAAGTTAATCGGAGTTGGCCGAAGTAGCCCTTAGTGTAATCTGTCGGAAAATTGACTTCACCTGCGTTCAAATATCTGCAACTTCAGAACACTTGTACTTGCGTAAATAGCTCTTAGGTCAGAGCATGATTTAAGGACGATTTATTCAAATACACATGTTTCGCAGAATGCACTCGCCGCAATAATGCGGAAAATTAAAGACGGAATTCCATGTTTGGCGAGCAAACATAACGGAAAAAACAACGTTGACATTGTATACAAGATCGTTGAATAAAAGATCTGTTTCGAATTTGGAAATCTATGCGATGGATGGACGCAATATTGCTTGCACACAAACCAAAGTTTCGCGAGAAATTATTTACATCGTCGTAATTGATGGGTTTACCCAAATTGAACTGAATCTCGATCTCTAATTATGATCGTGGAATTTAAGCCTCGCGCCAGATTAATTCCATGGATTTCGGATTTCGCTTGCACTCATGCACACACATACATACATATCTGATCGCTCGTTTTAATTACTACGGCTCCTCGCTGCATAATTAAAAAAAATATTAATATCCGGTAATTAAAAAAATAGTAATCAGAACATTCTGAGTGTTTCGTTAACTTTTCGTAATGTGTAAGGATTTGTTTGAACTAGAGTTCTTAAAAATTCACACAAAAATATTACATACATTAGACAACAAGGAAAAGCACCGAAATATCCTCTACCGATTATGAAAGCTTTGAATATGTTGTTTTTTAGATAAAAATTTCGAAACGAAATTTTTTGTTATTGAAATTATAAGAAATAGACAAAAATGTTTGAAATAAAAGTTGAATAGTTTTAAAAGTACTTTATAATAATATATTAAATAAATTTTTTTAATAAAAAATTTTGGCTTATAAAAAGTATAATTAAAAATTTTTTTAATTATAATTTTTAAGTACTTTAAAAACCACTCAACTGTTATTTTAAACATTTTTTCCTATTTTTCATAATTTCGATGCTATTTGCTTCAAAATAGAATAATCGGTTTTTTAAGGGATATTTCATTTTTTAAAAGTGAATACTAGAATACACGTTATTTTTAACTTTTTTCAAATACTGCACAGCTAATACCTCGGCAAGTATTTTTAGCGGTATTCATTTCTTAAAAAAAATACATATCTCTTATTTTTGTCTAGAAAACAATATTTTAATTTGTCTAGAAAACAATATTTCACCAAAATCGAAGGTGAACACTTCGATTCCTTTCTATCTGCCTTGACAGCATATAGCCCTCTTTACTCATTTGTGTTGAACATTTTTTAGTTTATTTTTAAGATAAATTAATTTTTCTCTTTTAATCTCAAAATTCTTTCGAATCCCGTCAGGGGACTGGCTAGAAAAAAATTATAGTTAAGACAATCAAAAATATCTCAATTTAAAATATTTCCATTTTAAATGAACAATAAAACGCATTATTTAAAATAGACGTATCTGAAATGTGTATTCGCGAAGAAGCGTATTATTCTGGGATCCAATTGATAGTTGTATTTTGTTTCATTACAACTCGCGGGCACGTATGCAAACGGTTGAGTCTTGGGAGTAGTGCTGGACTCTCGTGCATAACTACGCCGCAGTTCAGTAGGTTTCTACAGGAACTTCCAAGGGATTTGTTCCGCTTTGAAGTCCGCTGCCGATGCTAACCGCCGTTCCAAACTGCGAACACACCGCTACAGCTAGCCAATCTCGTTATCCAACGTCCGGTGGACTTGGGCCACACAATTTCTACAGAATTTCGTGATTGAAACCGCTCTTGCTTTGATTGTCGTGCGACAAGGAGAATCACGATTCAATAAGACTTTCCGGAGAGCACGGCAAACTTCGAACATCGAATTAATCAATCGCGAAATCTCTTTTTTACGGTTCAATTTTTTTATAACTTTATTAAAATCGAATATTTAAAAATTGATTTGATTTTTTAATATAAATAAAAAATGTTTTGTATATAAATCACGCTGTGACTGTCAATATGAAAGAAATAATAAAATAAATCTCTTGACAAATTACAGCAAATATGTGTCAATTTATCTATATTTGCGCGAATAGAGATATATTGGTCAAATCGGAACACATTTCGTTTTACTACGATATATTTCACTAGAATATATACGTTATTTTTAACCTTTTTCAAACGCTGCAGCTAATACCTCGGCAAGTATTTTTGGCGGTATACATCGTTCCAGTCGTGCGTTTAATAACCATTTTTCGCTCGACGGTGGTAATGAATTCATGGTCAGTGATAAAGCGACTTCTCGACTTGGCAATCCAAACTCCAAATCCGCGGAGTAAAACGCCGCCACGCTTAATATCAAGCTGTCGTGACGGCCGCGTCACATCTCGCGCGTGGCGCGTTATTAAATCGCAGTGGGGAGATATATAATACAGGAGCGGTCCATACGTCGCCGACTGGTCGCACATGATAAATCGAGATCTCGCACGATTCAACGGCGCAGCCGCACGCTGCTCGTATCTCACTGTCTTTCCGCGCCATACGTTCAGAAATATTCCAACCTGCCGTTGCAATGAATACCAGACACTCGCGCTTTATTCACAAACCTCGGTCATCTGTCGGCGATCGCGACTGCACGCGACGCAGCTGCATCATCGCGCATGCACGCGAGATATGATGCACGCGTTCGTCACTCGCCAGATTTCATGTTCATCGGCGCGTGTACCAGGATAGAGGCCATTAGCTTTATGATGGGGCGACCTACACCGCGTTGACTGGCTGTTTATGTCTTTGCTCGAAATGCGGCTCGACATTATCGACCATTATGAAGTATTTAGTATCGTATTAGAGCACGAAGAATTATTTTGCTAAAGTATCTAAAAATTTAGCTAGATATAAATTTGGAAATAATTTTACTGGACTATCAAAATAATTACGTAAGAATTTTAAACATGATAAAGAGTGCTGTATAAAGTTTCGACATTCTTACCAGTTTGGCATTTTCTTTTATTATTTTGATGGTTTAAACAAAATTATTTTCTGTATTTAGCTAAAATCCATCCTTTTCATGTATTACACTGAGAAAAATGTTCTGATTAAATTAACAAAATGTACTAACAGGAACGGCATATTTGTAATCATAGCAGAAATTCTGTTCAATCTCTTCAAAATGCCACTCTTGTTGATACGTTTTGTTGTAATTTAATTCAAACATCTGCCTCATTATACAACTTGTATCCAAAAACAGATTTGTTTAATGATTCATATATTTCCTAAAAAGGCTGTGTTTCAAAATTTACTGTTAGTACTGAAAACCTATAGTACACGTGACGTAAACTATAGACTTTCAGTACTGGCAGTAAATTTTGAAACACAGTCATAGTCATTCAAGAATCGTAAAAGAAAATTTATTACGAGTTATATGTGTACAATGCGTGGTGTAAGTTAAGCCTCTCTGTCTTACACTCGATTACGCGTCAGGTACAATTGCTCGTACTTACAATTTTGCCACAAAATAGTCTCGCATCGTAAACTTCGCTTATACTCAACTGTAGTTACTTGCAACTACCACGATTGCCGGAACTCGGCAGTTCCATTCCGCCGTCGTCGTCTTCCACTCTCGACGATAGCACATAGATTCGAATGGGTTTTCAAATTGAACAACAATCAGTACCGTGGCTGACATTTCTCAAAAGCACTGTACACGCATTTACGAAGATTGAAAACGGCTAAATGCGATCAATCGATCAAAACTTTCATATGTTTTTTAGACACAAAACAACATTGAAAAAATCATCATGTAATCGTGAATTTTTTTGTCTCGCAAAAATAAAAAGATTGTATAGATATGCTTTAATTGCCAGATTTTAATTTTTTTCAGAGAATATAATATTATTATAAAGAAAATTATTTTTTGTGACTACACTGTAAAAAAAGATGGAGGAATTCAACTCGAATTGAGGTAAACCAACTCAATCTCAGAGTCTAATACGGCGAACTAACTGTCGGGTTACACCAAGAAAAATTTTAAGTTTCTTTAATATCTTCCTTGTATTAAATAAATATTAAATTTAGTTCTATAAAATATTTAAGTAGTTGACTAAATTATTATTCATAGTAACGGAACTAATTGTATCGTCAATTAAAATAATTTTATGAGCGCGATGAAATAAGTCTGCAATAGAATAGATTGATTTTAACATTTGATTGGACTATTCTACAAAGTAACGAGAACTCAATAAATTGTTGATAATAACAATTTTGAGGTAATCTATACTTCATCTTCGAGTGAAGTAGATTTAATAGGACAATTCATAAAATTTATTCGATCTCGTTATATTGTAAAATGATTTAATTTATAATTAAAACCTATTATACAGATCGAACTGCCTTGAAAAAAATGTTTGTCGCCATGATGTAGCAAGAAGTGTATGAAAAGTTGGGGTGGGCGATACAGTATCGATATCTTAAAATATCGATACTTTTGAGTTTGATTTTCGATATTTTGTATCGATTTTTTATCTTCCGATATTAACATGTATCGACAGTTTAACAGGCGTATCGAACTTTCGATACAGTCATGATTTTTGCTCATTAGACTCGGTAGTCGGTACGCTTGCCGCGCTGCGTAAGCTGGCGCCATGAAGTAAAAAGAAGGAGACCAAATGTTTCGTACGCGACACGCATTGTCATGTGGTATATACTTCCAATTTTTCCCGCAATGGCATTAAAATATGTAAATATACTTATACATTTTCAGTAAATATTTTCAGACTTTCAATTTATTAGGTCTCTTTTATCAATTTCGGTTAATAATCAACCGATTGGAACTGATCAATCGTATTAGTCATTCCATTTAACAAATACAGATACCTTTTTATACACTCGATACTCATTTTCAGCGTCAAAAAAGGTCACGTGATCAAAATTGACGCTTGACATTCGTCAATTTCTGTCACGTGACTTATTTTGACGCTAAAAATGAGCGTCGAGCGTCAGCATGAAAAGGCAGCACCTTAATGGATAAAATGTATCGATATTAATAATAATCGATACAATCCATCCGATATTTTTGGTTTATCGATATTTTTATTTATGATACATAATATCGATATTTTTTAATGTATCGCCCATCCCTATTTGAAAAAAATCATTTGACCATCCTCGCTTTATACAAGTAGTTTAAGTTGTGTTATTTTTACGTTATATTCATGTTTATTTACTACCCCAATAATGGTTCATTCAACTTTATAAATACGCTTATGATTATGCCGTCCTATAATTGAATTACGTAAATAATTAGTTCAATTTACTTTTCTGTATGATTGATTTGATCTCCATGAAGAGGCAGATGTAGAATTACGCAGTTGAATGAATTTCGAATATTATTACGTTAAGCTTATTTCAGATTGGTTAATCATATATTTCAATTAAATTTTTGAGTTCAATTAACTATGTGAAGTTATTTATCTAACTAGTGTAATTATATATCTAACTAGGCTTTTATTCCTCTTGACTTGATTATACTTCACTTAACTCAAATCGCGCAACCCTCAGATTTAGTTGTGTCAATTCTGAGTATTTTTTTTACAGTGTATGTAATACATATTTTCCAAAAATCGCACTTATGTACCGCATAATTAGTATAACTTTTCTGAAAATTCAAAAAATTTTCAATCAATATCTCAATATTGCTTTCGCGATGATTATATTTCAAATTTGTACAAAATGTATCGAGATATTTTCAATAAAAAAATTAAAATTGATAAATTTCGATCATCAGTGAATTCGCCAGAGAATGCAATACGGTCTTTCAACTTTTAATCCCTGAAGCACATTAATCACAGAAAGTCTTAGAGTGCTCGGAAGCGCTTCTCATTTCTTAAATGAGACCATGACATTTAGAAATTGTCGGAGAGTCCTTTTTCGAAGACCATTGAGGAATCCTTTTACGTGAATATCTTTGAACGGTATTCTCAAGTAAGCGAGCTGCTACTAAACGATATTGCACTCTACTTCTACTATGTCGTACTATGCTTGCAATTCATGATATAAACTTTATATTACATATATTGTCGAGTGTTAAAACAGAAATGCACGTTTACACGTACTGAAGTGATGTATAGTTCCACTCTGCTGTACAAGGATAGCAGCCGAGGGACAGGGAAATCAAACGCTATTTACAAATCGCACCGCAGCGAATTGTAATCGGCTGGTTTCGAACGATAGAGTAGAGCTCTCGAAGTTGCAAAACAATTTATTGACTTATTCGTTCGACGACCTTTTGACGCGGATAGCGCGCGGTCGCATAACCGCGTCGCGAAAACGTGCGAATGCACACGTGCGCGAGGATGAAATCCGATGCACAACACCAGAGGAATGACGGGGAAAGCGGTCAGGGATGCATCCCGCTTTGAGACCGGAAGCTGCGTAACAGGCACGAGCTTGGTGTTAACAATGCACTTCGGCCGGGCCCAGCTATATCCGGTCACGTGCCGGTGCGTGATTTCCTTTCATCAGCTTACAAAGCTTGCGGGAACGGGTGGAATAACAGGAGAACCGACAAGCGTAGCTCCGTAGCCACGGAGCTCGTCACGACAGCTTTACCATGACATACTCCACATTGCGAGTAACACTTGTCGAGGAAGCATTTGTTTCTTTATTCTATTAATAGAAATCGTATCCGTATGTCCAATATACAAACTAGCGTTAAAATGTACATAGGTAGGTATACATATGTATTCGGCACCCGTGTAAATTTTTTACATAGATTAACACTAATAAAATTTAATTAAATCACGATTAAATTTTATTACCGAAATTAAGCGTGCTTTAAATGATTGGCATCCGAAAGATTTGGTTACGTGAAACTTTTTTTTTATAATACGCGGAACGAACGGTTTTGCTAAAATATATAAAAATTAAGCCAAACACAGATCTGAAAATAATTATGTAGGATACTCAAGTATGATAATGCTGAAAAAAGTTTCGACATTTTATAAGCTACTAGATTGATTAACCAATATAATTATTTTTCAGATTATAATAGTAATAAGGCTCAATAAATTTAAAAAAACCGAAAGAAAATGGGCTACGAGTCTAAGAATTAATCGTTATAAATTAAAATTTGAAACCGTTAATAAATAACCATGTCATTTAGTTAAAATTTAAAACTTTAATTTGCCGGCAATAAACAACAAAACAAAAACAAACGTTTCAAACGAGGTATTTATTCTTATTTAATTTAGCTACTACTAAATTAAAGATATATAATTTGACTGTACATCGCACAATTTCAATTCGTATTAATGTACATTTCTTATAATATTAGATTTTTTATTTTTATTCTTGCTTCTTAATTTGTATTTCTCTTATTAGATTGTTATTTAATTACTTATTCCTATTACATTTTTACAATGTATTTGTACTTTTTAACAGAAATAATTATTTTTGTCTATAATCTACATACGTAAATCAGATGGGGGGAGGGGGAATACATGGTTATCGATTACAACATTCTTATAATATTTACTTCATAATGAGCGAGATTGATAATATTAATACTGCAATTGACAGCGAATTATAATTTTTATATATTTATCTTATCTTTGTAATAATTCCACCGCTATTTTTGTTAATATTGATAATGATCCAACAGGGATCGAAACGTTCATTTTTGTTTTGTTGTTTATTGCCTGCAAATTAAAGTTTTATATTTTAACTAAATGATGTGTTTATTTATTAACGGTTTCAAATTTTAATTTATGACGATTAATCTTAGGTTCGTAGCCCTTTCTCTTTCGGTTTTTTTATTTTTCAGATCTGTATCTAGCTAAATTTTTAGATATTTTACCAAAAAATCATTATTTCCATGTAAAATAAGTTATAATATCTAAGACAAATTATTTTTATTTTACTTATAATATTACAGCTATGATGAAAAGTATTAAACATTTTGTTAATCATTATTTAACATTTTAACTCAAAATAAATTTATGACATTTTCTGTAAATTAGCCTTTATTTTAAGAACCCTTTAAATTTATATACTTTATTTTAAGAATCCTTTAAATTTATATATAATGTTAGTAACCAAGAGGAAATAGTATATTATAGGTGAAAGAGTTCCAGCTAAAGGAAAAATGTAGGTGCTTAATACTGATTATACAGGAAAAGGTTGTAATATGGGCTTTTGCTGCTAATATGAGCCCTACTTAAAATTCTGTTATAATTAATATTATCTTTTTCAAAAAGTTTTTAACTTGTTCTTAGATAGGTATCGAAGTTATGAAACAATTGCCACTACAATTAGCACAATCTTTTTTGTTTATTACTGATGTTTATTTATTATGCTACGAGGCACATTATAGTTTTTTCGTACAATTTTCATTGTTAAATTTAATGTGTTTTTGAAGTTCGTAAATAACAAGTTTATACTCTTAATTAGTTATTAATGTTCTGTTCTTCTATTTTAAGAAGATAAGTAAGAAGTAAGCTTGAATAATCATATTTTTACTGGGACATAATTAAATGTAAATTTTGTTACTGTTTCTATATTAAATTTTCTAATAAGTAGGCAATGTGAGCTTCAGAATTTTTAACGAAAAACATTCCAAGGCGTAATTGTTTGTTAAAAATTTTGTGGTTATCATTTTAAAATGGTTGTAAGAAGTCTCTAGGAGTATCTCCGAAGCAGGGAAGTGCTTGTGTAAACATTCACGAGGACAGGATCAATGCAAGAGTATTATTAGGAAATCGTATTCATAAAAAGAAACTTCTGAAACTTTTCTAATAATATCTCAATACGTTCAAAGTTTTCTATGAATTCAAACTATTTGGACTTTATGGGGAAGTTCAAATAGACCTGAAGAAATCAAATTTTGTAAAAATATAGAGGGAGGGAATCACTTTATCATTACATTCAGATAGTTACGTCATAATGTCTCTTTTATAAAACCATTTTGTAAATTGTCTTGATCATTTCAAGTGTGTTTTATATTAAACTTAGATTAATAAATCGTAAATTATCGTTTGCGATATCATTGAAAAATACGAAATTACACATAAAAACAAAAGAGAGACCCACATTACTACCTTACTACTATTACTACCTTTTCTTCTAAGTTAGCAGAAGTATCTGAGGTAACTTTTTTAAGAAGATAAATGCTCGTACTTTCTACCGAGTATTTTCAGTTACACCCTGTGCATCGCGCTAGATGTAGTAAAGGTTAACGTCCTAAATCTCCGGCCTATATTGCGGTCGCCGGGCGGCGGTTGCCTGCTCGATCGATGGACCTATAAACCTATCGTATCCCACTGGCACTTTGGAAAAAGGTTGTGTAATTCGCGTAGCAGCCAACCTTGTAATCGCAAAATGTATTTCAGCTTCGTCACGGCGAAATCGCGCGCTTCTTTTTACCTCGCTTCCGTTTGTACGACGTGTCTCGTTTGCCACGAGAGTTATCAATTAAGAACGTTGTACGTTATTTCAATTTTAAAATATTTCATCTTTGGCACACGAACAAGAATATCCATTACGAAAAATTTCCAGCGGATTCTGGTAATAGTGATTCAAGTGCGAGGAATGAAAGCAGGACCTCCCCTATTATACGCTTGACATCGATATCGCATTAAGCGCAGAAATGGAACATAGAACGTTCCGGACATTCGCACGGCGAGACTGTCGGCATTCCCCGTGGCTTGCACGGAGTATTGCTCAAAGTGTCCCAATGGCGGGATTAGATATCTCCTTATAATCAACTTAATCACAGATAAACATCACAGCGAGGAGCTGCAGTCATAAATACAAGCTTTACTTCGGAGCTGCCAATCAGTATGGATTACATCTATTTATACCTAATACCGGCTCGTCGTGAATGAAGCTTAGTACGCCGACAATTGTAATCTAGATCGATGTCCTGGGCGTCGCGAAATTCAGTGCTCGGAGTTAATTGCATGACCCATCCGTGGTGGGTGCTCGTGCGTTACGTGTTACGTCGCATCGATCGCTTCTGCTTTGGCTAAATGACGAGAAGGTGAGAGCATTTTTCCCGATTAAGAAAGCTAGCGTATTCGGATATATAAAACACAAATACAGAGAGATATAATAATTACGTGCGAATAAAGTAGAGGTACACATACGCTTCTGTCGTGCGCTTTCGATAGGCTCGTGCAACTAAGTCCGAGTATTACAAAAGCTCAAATCGCTATCTGAAAGATGATACATGACATAGTTATACTATACATTACCAAGAAAATGCGCTTATTTAGGCAATATGATGAACTGAAAACATAATACGGGGAAACTTGATTCATAATTATAGACGCTTATATCAGCTTTCGGAGTTCCGTTGTCCGAGTACTATACGAGTTCCTGGCATGATATATATTCTCGTTTCCTCGCGCAAAGAGCACGGGATTATGCCCTAAGCGCATAATTAGTGCACGGGGCAAGGAAGTATCATTACGAGGGAAGTCGAACACCGCGACAAGAGAGTGTCTCGTGGCAACTTGGTTTTGCTCGTTAATACTGATCATTAATATGCGTCACTAATGCTTTTACGACTCTTATATACAATGTTTTCCTTGCAACGCGATAACGACATATTTTAATTACTGGAAAATTGTGCGCGTTGAATGCAGCACATAAATAAATTTATTTATTGCATGAACCTTTTTGTTTTCAAAATAAAAAGTTACTTATATTGAAGTTTATACACTGAGAGAAATATTTTGATAAATCAACCGTAATTCTGTTGATACGTGACTAATAAAAATTTTCTACTTTTTCATTAAAAAATTATGTTCTTCTCTAATCAAATATTTGGTGATTCTAACCTTGGTTAAATTAACTTTGGTTGGAATAGTAAAATGTTAGGGTAACACTTTTTTTTAAACGAAGAAGTAAAAAAATGTTTATTAGTCATATGTCAACAAAATGAATGGTTATACCCAAACATTTCTTTACGTGTAGAAATTATATCAGAATTTATTGAAGCATGTAACAAAAAATAAAAACTATTATCTAATCTATTACAGTATGTTTGATTCTTTCAAATCTATTTGGAATTAAAATCTTTTGTATCGCTAGCGTAGTAATATATTAATTCGAAATATGAAAGTGTCATATATAGATATGTATACATATACGTATATAAACACATAATTACAGGCAGCATAATATATCACTAAGAACTTTTGATGAGCAATGCGCTTCAAAAGTTTACTAAAGTTCGCTCGTTAACATCACCTGATAATATTCCCGATAATATCGGTTAAAGTATTAATGCAACTTGCAAAATGTTTCAGAATACATTTACGAATACTCTTGCTATAATTAATTTTTGTTTCAAACATCATATTCAATTTAAGGTACGGTTCTCTATCCAAAATCTCTTTGTAACGTATAAAACGTTGAAGCATGATGGAGATAAAGATTTCTTTGTTTAAATATTTAAAGTAAAATTTATCGTTCTTGGAAGATAAAAATTCATTCAGAATATAATAACTCTTGCTATAAAAAAGGGGCCGACGTTCTTCTTTTATATTGTCAGAAAACAAGTTATTTCACTAAACAAGTATATGCAAAATTACGCGCATATGCAATATGTTTTAGGAATCTGCAAATTGTTGCATTCGAGTGCCTCTATTTCTCACACGCACATTACATCGCTCTCTCTAGACTTCGCAAGAGCGGTGATGGTACGAGCTACAGGGACAACGGCACGTCCCACGAGGGCGTAATTACAGCATGGTAGCTGTGTATACATCGTATAAGAACACGGAGGAGAAACACGGTGCGAAAAGAGACGCACTCCATTGCCGACGGGGAGTTATTACGGCGACTTAGGGGAGAAAAGCAACGGATACGACACGGCGAAAAGAGAGAAAGAGAGAGAGGAATACGTATATATGTATGCACGCGTATATGTAGCTACCATATATATATTCCGTAAAATAACGACCTCATTATCAGCCACCAGCTGGGTTGCCGGGCATGGCTGGTATTAGACCTCCTAATATTTATGCGTGCTTTTATTAAGCCCCATATTCAATGGCCTCAGCACCCCAACACGTCGCGCTCTTTCGTTTCTCGCAACTTTCCAAAGGTCCGCCTTGTTATCGCGTTATCGTTAAGCGTCGCGAGATATCTTTAACGGCCGAATCTCTCCTTTTTATGGTCTATTAAAGCGCCTGAATAATATGGCGTCCATAAAGAAAGCGCGATCTATTTTCTCTAATGACGATCGAGATATTACGCGAGAAATTCAGGTCTCCACGTAGCGATTGACTCCATTGTGCATTGCGTTCCACCATTCACTTTATGCTAACGAGAATTTTACTTGTCAATACTTGTCACTGTGTTAATTAAAATTTTCTCAATATTATTATATACATTTGAACTAGATTCTGAAACGTTGTTAAAGCGTCGCGTAAATAAACAAGATAAATTAAATTCTTCAATTGTTTAAAATATAAAAAATTGCAAAGTACAATACCGCTCATTAATTTCAATACACTCCAGATTTGTTGATTTCTTTGAAAAGAATGAACGTTGATATTAAGTATGTTTTGCATAGAAATAAATCCATCTGTTATTTTGAATGCTTTTAGCACTTGTATCGTATATATATATTTTTTTATATAAAAATCCTTGAAAACTGTTTTCGAAGAAATGGAACTAACAGCTGGATAGTGTTTAATCCTTGAAAATAAATAAAATAGACGCGCGCAAAGTCACGAGGTGCTCGTAGTGATAGCAGATACATGTCCAGTACTATTTTGAAACCGTTTCATCAACAATATATACCTACAATACAGAGTGAAAGAACTTTTGTGAAAACGTGTAAAGTGGTCACACAAATGGCTCTCAGGCGTTATCAATCGAAAAGCGATCTGCCAGTCAGAGAAAGTGTTTATAACAGGCAGGTGAACCTGTTCTGTGTAAAACACACGCATGACGTTTATCTTTTACAAAATAATTAAAGAGGAGAGTGTACTGAAATTAATGAGCGGTGTACTTTATAATTTCTAATATTTATAGAAAATTTTAGAATTTAATTTATCTTATTTTAATTTATCATTAGGGAGTATTACGTTTTCCTTTACAGAAAAATCAACGAATCTGAGGGTATATTGATATTAATGAGCGGTGGTATTTCGCCGACAATTTGATTGAGAAAAAATTTATAGTGTTACGATTTAAAATACGATACTTTTACAAGCACTTCGAACAAAAAATATCTTATAATTATGACAACATTGAATATAATATCCGTTATCGATGTCATGAAAAACTTCTATCATTTAAGTGGAAACGATCCGCGCGAGTTCAAACGAATAAGAGATTTGATCGACAAGGTGCTTAAGCGTAATTCCGGTCTGCCATCGTAAGGAACAGTTAAATAATAGCACCGATGATACGAATGGAGCAATATCACAAGTATTACATCCTTCCAACGGTCGCGGAACACTTTGTGGCGAAGAAACGATATTTTATCCACCATCCAGTCCAGTTGCTTGAAACTGCCGCCTTTCACATCCCGCGATAAAACTGTTACCGCGCCCTTCTAAGAGAGTGTCATCGACATCGTACAATAACCTTCGGTGCTATCCGACGAAATTAGTTTCAACGACAGTATCCGCGTTGCCCACACTGCCTGTCGTGTGTAAAGCCGTGTTACTCTCGCCGGTACTATCGACGTGCCGCTGCCTCAGGGGGAGAGAATGTGGTCGTTCGATAGCCGAGTTATGTCCGGGAACATGAAGTTACACCAAGAATCCCATTTCGGCTATCGCTTCTGTAAGTATTAGATAACCGAAATGCTCGCGAGTCCATTTATAGCTATTTGTTGAAGCTATTACTTGTGCATTGTCCGTTCAGTGTTCTGATAATATCACTCGTTTGAAAGTTGAAACGCGGTTAAGACGTGTATCAAGAAATTCTCCTTTTTTTATTATTCTATTTTACTTTGCTTTTAACATACATAACCTTTAACTTACTTACGATAGTCGATATTACGAAGTATCGTTTATTATAAGCCATAATGGAATGCAGTTTTTGAGCGTATCTAACGGCTATTATGTGTATAAACGATTCGCTTGAGTTTAGTAAAATACTTCTTTTATACATAGATATACACTTTATATTTTCCGCAGACGATAAAATTGAAGTGTTAACTTTTAATTTTATACTCGTTATATATTTAACGAGAGATCTACGATAAAAATAAAATAATATGTAGCATATATTATACTCAGAGAAAAAAATCGTATGAGTAACTATAAATTTGTAGTTAAATAGCGCCTCAACTATATATTATAAAGTTCTAGTAAGAACAATAAATAAATTATATTAACTAAGAAAATCCAGTAATATTAACCAACTACAAATTATTAATATTAATATATTCTCTTAGTTCACTTAATTTAGTTATTATTTTTATTAAAACTTCATAATGCATAGTTACAAATTTTTATATGTATAAATAACTTCTAGAAATTTTAAGGTTACCGAATTTTGGTACAGAACTAAAAAATGTACTGTCAAAACCATCGATCAGTAAACAGAGAAAGAACGATCTTATTATTCCTGCCTCTCACTCTAATCGTCTTTCTACCCCCACCATTGCCATCAGCGGTCCATTCTAGATGTCGATGGTCAAAACGCATCTTTCATTTATTTTTGTCTTTGAAGTTCGAATCCAATGCTGCGGCTTTTTTTGTATGCAGTGAAAAGGTTTTGAATGTATCTTTTAAAGTTAGTTCAATAATGATTAATCAATTACTATGATTAATTAGTTGTCATGATATAATGTACTTTATTTTAAAAAAGTGTTTGTCTAAACTAAAAAAATATAATTGTTATGTCTTATTTTTATGAGGTCCAAGTAATTATTTAATGTTGAGGCGCTATTTCACTATCAATTAATAATATTCAAATTTTGTTAGCATAACTATATTTTTATAGCGTTGAGTACTAGATTAGTAACTATTACTCTAAAACTAGTTATCGAAACTATAATTACCTATAATGTTTCTTAAAAAATAGTTACCGTGTAATTGTAGTGCTAATAGTAGTGTAATTAATATATCCGTGTTTCAATCAGTATAATTTTTAGTACACAGATACTGAAATACGAGTATCAAGATACACGTGTATCAAAATACGGTGTGAAAGACATGTAGTGTATTTCAATATATGGTTACATCCGTGATTTCAATCCGTGTATTTCAATATATGGTTACGAAATTGAAATGTACGGATTCACGTGTAACATATTCATATTTTATTTTGTGTGATTATTAATGATAACAAGATATCCATATATAGATAAATACATTTACGCAATTTGAATTTAAATATCAAAAAGAAATTTAAATATCAAAATATATATTCTGTATTTCATATCCTAGGCTGATAATTAATGCCAATAGTGAAAATTTGTAGTACACATATATGTAACGTGAACTATTTTTCAATATTAGCAGTGGCTATTGGAATGCACTGTTACTATAAACGACATTAACGTTTAAAGACAAAAATAAAAATAAAAATAAAAATATTGTAATATATGGAATTATTAAAGCTTTACCAGATATAAGTCTAATATAAAAAAAAGCTTGCTATAAGACTAGCTTAGAATTTTAAGTTTTAAGATTGAATTTCACAATTAATATTAATTATCAAATATTATAGTTTTTAAATTTAATATCTTACTCTAATATTATAAAAAAATAACGAATCATCATTTTCTAAGTAACGATAATGGCAATACATTACTTTTATGAAATAACATTCCCAATTCTGTATGTATACTCTGATGTATAATACTATGTATAATACTATATATAAAGTACAAATACATGTAGAAATCCTTTAGCAAACACTCGAGGGAAGACGATAAGCTTTCGTAAAAGAGCAGACTTCTATTCTGAAAGCTTTCCAATTCGCCTTTCGTTCCAGATCGACAAATGCAACGGACGTTCTTAAACCTTCTCATTATCATGAAAACGAGACGGAATCTTTAATACGATTAAACGTATAGAAATCGTAGTTACTTTATAGAGAACGAAGAACTCCCAATTCTAATCAATTTCCTAATGAAATCTAGTCTAAAATTAGAATAATCCAGCATTGAAACGTTTGACAAGGAATTTGATCGCACTGGACTTACTGTTTGCTTGATTAAAAGAAATTATCAAGAGAATTTAAGATAATAATATCGATAAAATTAATTAAAAAAATATTTCCTTTGTATGTAGTTTTGTGAAAAGAAGGAGAAGAAAAATAAGTACACCATCGTACTTTTCCAGATATGGTAGAAAAATATTTTAAAGTAAGCTTTTTAAAACAAATGTTTTCGTTTTATTAAGCAAAAATTACAAAAGTAGTAAGAATTTCACGCTGCAAAATTAAATCAGTTTTGTCATATATGTTTTCTTTTAATAACATTTATAAGATGTTCTCATCCCGTTTTTAAAATCCAACAATGTAGAGGATTACTTTTGCATATTGCGTAGAGAACGGACGCATCAGTTATTCTTTTTTAAACGCAAAAATTGATAAAAGCTACTGGTCATGCGAATATTTTCCTCTCAAATAAAAAATTAAAAAAATATCCACACTAACTCAACTATTATTTTTGGAGCATGGAATTGGAAACACACGCGGTATAACTTGGACTATTGCTTTTGTACACGCATTGTAAATATTTGATGCAATTAAAAACGGGAGAATCTAAAACTTTTACTGCAACAATCTAAAATCACGGGGAAAAACTCGCTCGCAAAATTGACATTGGGATCACTTTAGAAATATATTGGCTGGCAAAATATCGTTTTCATCGGAACTACTTTAGAAAATTAAATCTAATACGGTATTGATTTTTTTATAGAACTACTAATATGGTTCAGATACAACCCGCGTAGAAAAATTTTATAAAATTTCAAGAAAAGAATATCGGACTAGAATTTGCGGCTTATGTGTTCTTTTAACTTATTTATTATAAAATATATATTATAAAATAACAACAAAAAAGGAAAAAAAACAGAAAAAATACGTCGATTATATCCTTCTGTCTCGAAGGTGCAGGTGTTTGTATCCGCGTTAAAATCCAGACAAATGGCGATAATCCACGCGCCAGCAGCAGTAATGTTGGGAGCAATAAGTGCCGGTGTTATCGAGAACAAAATCCACGTTATTGATATCCGGGAATAAGAAAGAAAGAGAAAGCTAGATCGAAAGAAACATTGAACAGCATCCGTTCACGAATGCTTCCTGCGTGACTACCGAAAGTCGAACTAAGTTTGATAAAGTTATCGAACGTGATATATACGTATATATGTATATGTGCATTTATTTATATATTATATATATGAGCATATATATATGTATGTGTATATATACAATATATGTTCATTTCTTCGCAGGAATAGGATACGTGCTTCGAATCCGCAATGCGCAGACCGGAATGTTTTCCTTCCACTTTCTTACGAGAAAGAGAGAGAGAGAGAGAAAGAGACAGTGCGGCACTCGTAGGAAATATACGAAGGAAAGTTAAATCTTCCGATTCGACATGGTTTCACGAATTCTTTTTGCATCGGACCGCGATATCGATACAATGATCGCGGAATATATCGAGTACAGTCGAAAGAAAGAGATCCCCGCAAAAAATCTATCCATTTATCACCCTACCAACAAGTTCCCCTCTTGACAGAACAGCTTCAATCTTTGTTGCTGCAGATTTCCGGGCTCCTTCCCGTACGATCGTTACTGCATTCCCCCTATAAATTACGTACGCACCTAATCTAATGCGAAATCTCTTATCACGTTCTCTATGCGATTAGGAGGTTGTGTACGTGCGAAAGATCCCTTACAATGTGGCAATTGCGCGAAGTTTCGATGGTGTTTGCCACGTATTTCGACAACGTGAGATCAACAGTGGCGGATTATTGGAAACGCGATGTCGCGTTTTCGTCGCCAAGCACACTCTAGCTCTACAATAGCGATATCTTTGACCTGGTTGGTATTGGCAAGGCGAATGGACACCGTCGCTTTGCGGTCAAACCGAAGCGATCAAGTTAGGTGCCAATAGTTATAGTCGTGTCGCACCATACAATTCTGCAACACGATTGAGCCATATTATTTCACGAGTTTGCGAGAATTATTTCACCATACTTTACGATCTTAATTATTTCAAACATTTATGTTTCCATTTATTAATATTAATCTTAAGAAATGTTATATTTTATATATCCACTCTATGTGCTATGCTTCACTTTTATGCTTAAATTCCGACTATTATTGTCGAGCTACATACGCCATGAAACTTTTTTTTTCTAACAAGTTTATTTTTTCTATAATCAGTATGCAGTTTTTAAAATTTTGCAGTTTTAAATATATTTAACGTACAGCGTTAATGTATACTGAAAAAGTTAAAAATACATTTTTTAGATACTTCGAAAAGATTGCGTACTCAACTGAAATACAACACGAAACGGCTTAACTCTTTAATTCTATTTTAATTAAATTAAGTCAATCTGAATTTTTGACACGTACTTGTATATGAAAAGTATAATTGATTCAGCATACGACTGCATAAAAATTGTACAACTACTTGCAGTGTTACAATTTTGTTTGATAAACAAAAGTTTTGAATGATAAACGGTGAATCTCATTAATTTTGGGAGGAAGTTAGAAACTATTTTTGTAGTGTAATTATTGATCGACTAAACAGTTTGCATTACTAACTCGAAAGCAATACTAATTAATAAGTGGAAACAAACAAGCTACTAATGCAACGTGCGCTGTAATACGAGATTTTCGCGCTCATAACAATCAATTTCGCTATTTATGAGAATAATTAATTTACAATATACGGTCATTCCTAAATATCATTACACCAACGAATTTTAATTGATATTTAACCGAGTGTTCCCGATCGATCTGGAGCAAAATAACACTAAATTTATCAAACCATTTTAAATTCAACGCGTTATTATCTTATACGCATTGTTCGCGCATTTTTTTTAATAGCACGTTCGTCACGATACTTTGTGCACAGCACGAATTTTTAATTGCGTATCGTGTCGAACAGAATGTCGTAAACGCATCCTGTCAGTTCAGCCACTGTCACGCAGTTGTCGCCTGGTCGTAACTCGACATGTCGCGGCCGCCAGTAGTTATGTCTGCGTTATGGTCAGACGTGACATACGTTTGTACCTGTACCGTAGCGGTCTATCGGTAAGTCAAACGCCATCTTACGAAACAATATATCGGATACAGTATTACACGTGTATAGAAATGTTTGAACCGTAAATAAACATTTATGTGCTGCAAACAATCCATACGTTGTGAATAAACGCGAAAGGATAAATATACGCGAGAAACGCAAATAAATTTCAAGAAAAATAGTATATCCCTGCAGCTATCGATGACCGTTCCGTTCAGAAAAATAGCACTATTTTCGGTCGATTTTTTTTTTTTTAGATTTGTTCAAAAACGACGCGTTAAATATAACAAACGATGCCACGCGGGATACTCTGATAGGGATTTACCACGCCGAGGTAAATGCCGAACTTCCGAAATGTTCGTCCGCTGACTATATCGTGTACTATATTCGGTTGAATACGGCTGGCTTTTGGTGGCAGCTCCGGTAGTTTCCAAAACGCGACCAGCGGTAATGATCGACGGTATCAGTATAGATTTTCATCAAATCGGCCGAAGCGCGATACCATTCAGTCGGCTGTTCAGCCGTGGAATGCGCCGCCGAAGGATTACTCTCTATTATCAGAGCGATGCATATTGCGACGTCATAAAATCGTACGGGAGGGAAGCACCCGCAGGTAATCGAGAACGCACTTTGCTGCGCTCGTGTTCGACGCATACCATTATCCTGTACGTGCATTACAACCCGCTAGGCAGAGTTATAAACAACTGCGAGCATCCAACGCACCCACGGATTAATCCTGGACTAGCTCCTTCCGCAGCGCAGATTCAAATTTCTGGCACAGCGAAATACGAGGAGGTAGAAGCACTCAGGTTTTTCGAAAGTTCACGCGGAAACCCAGCAACCCATCTCCCGTTACTCAGCAACAATAAATTAATCCGGTTACAAGAGGGGAATAATCACGCGAATCCAAATAGAGAAAAAATTTTATTACGTGAGAATGCGCACGGAGGAGGATATTGTATTCCCATCTCGGAAATCCAATTCTACGCTATTTTGGTACAACGTTAAAAAACTGTGATGTGTATTGTATTTTGTGCAGGATAAAGAACAATGATACGCTCTGGAATTTCACTTACGTCACGCGAGAGAGAAGTGAGATATAGGTATTTCGTAAAGAAAATTAGAAAGAGGAAATGTTATGTACAACATTACGCTGGTAGGAAAATCGTCATAAGGAATGTTACGGCATTTTTTAAATATTTAGAGCTATATAATAACGATTCCATGTACGTTTGACCCGAGAGGAGAGTTGATTAGATTGCTGGAATCGCGCGCGCGCATGGCATATAGCAAGATAGATCTCGCTTGGCAAAAGTAAAACTATTTGCATCGCGGTATGTATACCGCTGTGACATACGAGAATGCACCTGAGAGAACATAAAATATTAGTGCGAGCTACTTCACTTCTCAATTTTATCCAATACGTTTCGTCTTTGAGAGCTGCGGGAATATGAGCCAAGCCATATTCCAAGCGCAAACGTATAATACATTCATACACACATGTATGCAGTCCAATTTTATTTTATTACGCACGCGATACTGGGACAGAACTAGACAGGACAGGAGGTTTATTAATGCCAAAAATTTCGGTAGCATTCATGTTGGTGAAGTAACGTTCTACTTCTCACGATTGCTGCGAGTCTGAGTGATGCGAATCCGATCGACTACATCGGACGTAAAACTGGACTTTCAATCTGTTTTCTATGGTTTTTCTAACGCCGAGCTTCGGTTACTCATGTCAATTTTCAAGTAACATCCATTTTTTTTGTTCCGATAAATAATTACTTTCTTTCCTGTATACACGGGAAAAAAATGTTTCTGATCACAGCTAATTCTGATTAGCTGAAATTGCGTTAGTTACTATAGCTATGAAATTTACTAATACATAAAAAGGATTTGCTGCTGTAGCTAATATAAGGACGTGATAGCAAAATATGCATGCTGCAGAGAATGGAAGTAACTCGTTACTTGTAACGAAGTTACAGTTGCAAGTTACTTTTTTGATAACTTTACTAGTAACTGCGTTACTTCTTTTCTTTGGTAACTGTAACGGTAACGAAGTTATATTTTTTTGGTAACGGTAACGAATTTTACAGTTACTTTTATTGTTACTTTGCACATGATTGGACACGATACGACACAAGCCACTTACACTGTAAAAAAATTTCGTAAATTTACATATATAATAGATGTAAAATAGATTAGGTACATGATTAGTCCTGTAAATATAAAAAATCATACAATTTTACAGAAATTATATAATTCCACAAAAATTATATAAATTTGTTTTTCTTGTGTAAATATATCTTATTTTATATTGAAAATTATGTAAATAGCAGAATATTTTGAATATTTTCTGTAATTATCCAAATTTTAGTAATATTACGTAATATAACAGAAATTTTTCGCGTATTGTTGTTATATGTATAATAATATATAGTGCGAAATGTATTGTAGTATTATCGTTCCTGTAGCTACACATACACGTTGTAATTGTACTTCCACAATCTTAGTCACAAACCAAGATATTATTTTTATTTGCATATTGTAAATTTACAAACGTTTACAACTATTATAGTGGATCCCAAAATTATCCATTATAATAGTTGTAATTTTACACAATTTTTTACAGTGCATAGCGCTTGAGACTAGAGAAGTCCCTAAGCCCGTCCGCTGTGATTGGCAGTTGTCGATTTAAAAAAAGTAACGGAAAAGTAACGAAAAGTTACTTTTTCAAGTAACGGTAACTGTAACGAGTTACTTTTAAAAATCGGTAACTAGTAACGATAACTTGTTACTTTTCCTACTCGGTAAGGAGTAACTATAACTTGTTACTTTTAAAAAGTAACTTTCCATTCCCTGCATATCTGTTACAATCAATTTATTTAGTAACATGAATATTATAGTTATTGCGGATATGTCTATGTAAAAGAAAATTGTCTCTATCACAGCTAAATATGGTTTGCTGAAATTGTACTTGCTACTAAATTGTCTGCTACATAGAAAATGTTTGCTGCAATAATCAATACATCGACATAATAGCAAAATACTTGTCTGTTATAATGATAATATTATATTTAAACCTCACACTTAATGAAAATTAAACCTTACAGACACACGACATTATGTGTCCATATAATACCACTGAATTTAGCTGCCATACCTAATTTTTAGCTGTGGCAGCTAATCTTTTTTTTCCATGTACGATATCGATGTAACTTGCGAATCAACAGTCTATTCAATTATTATTGCATTATCTCGACGAGCAATTAAACATTCTCGAGAGTGGACGCATTTCTAAATGCCGTGCATTCCGTTGCGTTATTTTCTTTTTTTGTTGTAATAATTGTAAGTACTCCACGCTTTAAAGTAAATTGCGGCGTTCGTTATCTCGCCAACGACTGTAAATAATAGATGCGATTGTAGATAGTATAGGTCATCGGGAGACGTTTTAACCCAGCGAGCGAATTTCGAGAACGACTATACACATTTGATGAAGGCGCGCCTCGTCGGAGATAAAAGCACTGGATGCTAAACGTACTCGCGCACATCGAAAGTTCGTTATGAATAATTCTGTTCGGTTCGTTTAGCGCTTTACCATTGTACGCGCGTGCGAGGTCAGTCAACTCAGCTACAATCCTGCTACGTAATTGACCTTGCAACTCGCGACTTTATTTTCTTTATTCAGCTGCTTTTCACTCATTGGCAGAAATGTTGCCATCGATTTCCACACCGAGCTTTTCGGGTCTGCATTGGGAAACCTGATATCCTAGATATCAAGTGTTTACTGTTTGAGCGTAGATGTGCATCAAAAGCTGCCGTAACAACGGATATCTCGATAGCGGATTTACAGTCGTTGACAAAATACAAAATAAATCCACAAGTACACCAGAAAACGGAAGACACAGACGATGATTTACTACGAGCTCGAACTACCGCGAGTACTTGAAAAGTGAAACCAACAATAATCTCATATGATGCGTTGTTTACTGACCCGTATTTGTAAGAAAATTGTTGATATTACGGCGTTATTAATATATTGATATTTTTGATATTTTTACATACGATATCATAGCAGTTGAATAATATTTCCATACGATTCCGAATCTACAGAGTACTAATATTTAAAAAATAAAAAAATACCTTTGAGAAAAAAAAACTGTATTGATATTCGACTGAAAATTCGAAAGGGATTGCCATTCGACAATACGCGTTTTCCTCGTCGACGATGGTATGTTTTTCAGATGATGTGATCGTTTCAGGATGGTCCAGCCTCCGCCTTGCCGTTGACCCAGACTCTGTCGAACATTTATGGCCGCAGATCGGCCAGTCCTGATGTTCCAGGCTCCAATCTAGACGAAACTCAGGTTCGTAAACGTGCAAATTTTGCGAAAATAAATTGCAGATTTTTAAAACACATTTGCTCTCGCGATTCATACTATCATTACAAATTAAAACCTATTCTATGAGAACTATGAGAAAATTTTATAGCGATCGTCGTAACACAATTAACGAATATATTTAATTTTAATCTTTCTCTTCAATAAAATATTAAAAAATGTATTCTTTTTTTTTAAATCATTATACTAATTCTGAGGCTATTGAATTTAATCAATAATTGATTTATTATTATTATTAGATAAGCTAGAATCGTTTCTTGTATTTCGTGAAATTCGTGTGGATGTGTCGATCGATGCATGCAAAGTAAGAAATGGTTCAATCATTGTTCGTACTTGACGTCTAGCTTGATAATGATATTATTGTTCGTAGACTTGCGATGGTAAGCCCGTTTTCTATAGCTGAATATGTCTGGAAAGATCCCTGTCTTACCAACTTGTTCGTTCGAAATATTTGCGGCAGCACAACCTAGAACTCTATTTATTGTCTCAAACCATCTCCTGAGGTCTCGTCGATAACGCAATTTCCAAGGCTACATTTAGATTCCCTACCTGTGTCTCTCATTATTTTATCCTTGTAGTTCATCGAATGTTATAACAAGAATAAAACGATATAGATACGGAACCACGAACGGGGAATCCGAATGTGTCTCAAAAATTTTATCTTTATGCCTGAGAAATTAATTTTGGATTTTTTCTCGTAAGAAATTTTTCACTTTCTTTATGAAACATTCACAATCATCAAATTGAAAAACTGAATAACAATTATAACAATATATTTCTAAATTGATAAAAATTAAAGTAATTTCCAAACTTATCTCTTCAGCTAATTTCTGTAATAATTATCTGTATTTGAGGCACAATTAATTTTAGATTTATTCAAACGAGCTTTTATATTGCTAGTCAAGAGAGAGGAATTTCTTATCTTGCGTGATATAAGATTTACATGATCTTGTAACGGATTTTATGTAAATCTCAGCCAAGTATACTTAGACTCTAAAACATCTGTTATCAGTCCTGATCGTTGGAGATACTGAGGGTATCTCTTATACATCTCTCTTTATACCAGGCAGGTTGTAAAATGATATCGATATAACAGTATTATGTTCGCCTGTCATGAACTTTGAAATAAAACAGCAGTATGTAATATTTTAACGTTGAAAGTGTTGAAACATGATATATATTTGCAACGCCAATGTAATATGAAAGGGCTATTTCGAAAAATTTTATTACCACGCGCGTAACTTGGTGTATATTTACATACATCACGGTACGTGATGCATCATTGAAAAATCGACGCCTACCGCATTTTTATCATCACTTAAATCTATCCGACATGTACCATAGTTCCTGCTGTACTTGTCCGTTCGAGTAGCATCCGGCGATCGAGCGATATTTTCAGCATGGAAATAAAAGCGTCGATTTAATGCACATCTTTCGTGCCTCGGCATTTCGCGGAAATCGGAATGAATATGCAGTTCGTGCGCACGTAAATCTCGATGAATACTCGATGGATTGCGTTTTCACCGGTGCCATCAACAATTTTCACAACTAGCACAAATTTATTTCATCGGCTTCTTTTCATCCGAAATTCTTCTATGTTATGTCGATATATTTTTATCCACAAGAATTATAGGTTTGTAAATCGTTCTTTTTTTTTTCAAGCAAAATTTAATTTCAATTAACTCTTGCGATTACATTTAATAATTAGGACGCAAAGTTTAAATTATACGTATTAACTTTGACGAGTTAAGATAACTAGATTTTGCTGGAGCATATATATCGTCTAATTAAATCCAACGGTGCAATTAATGCTCATGCTAATTGTTCTTATATATATATAATTAATCACAGTTGAGAACGTAACTTTATAAAAATAACGCGTTACCGTTACTATTACTTTTTATATAAAGTAATTTGTTACCAATATTACAAAGTACGATAATGCATTACGGTTATCGTTACTTAGAAAGTAATGGTTTGTTTCTTTTTTGTTATTTTTTGTAATGTTTAATAAAGCAAAATATTAGATTAAAAAATTATATTATTTAATAATATAATTAATATTACTAATTGCAATAATCATTAAAATTCTAAGCTAGTCTTTACTAAGCTTTTCTTTATATCAATATTTTTATTCTTTAATATATGCTTATCTTTAGGAATTTAGATTGTAATTTACAAACGCATATTTTACTAAAAATTTTTAATAAAATTTAAGCATTATTTTAAATGTCGTTATTTAAGAATGCATTTCAGTGTTCACTACTAATACTGAAAATTTAGGTCACGTTATATAATACAAATTTTCAATATTTACAGTGATACTGTCAGAATAAAGTCTAACAATAAGATATAAAAGGTTAAACATTTTTTAGTATTTAAATTTTTATTTAAATAAAATGTTCCTAGTCAATTAAAAATAATGCGTTCTAATAAAAATAAGAACAAATTAAAGTAACAAAAGAAACAACAGCTAAATCGTTACTGTAAAAATGTAATGACATTACCATATCAGACAGGAAAAAATATCGATCGTTACTGACAAAAAAGTAACGATAAAAATAATGCTGTTACAAGTAACGCGTTAGGGGAGACCGGGCGCAGTTGTCACAGTTTTTGATTAGTGATTTTTAGAAAAAAATCGATGCTTGATTTTGAAATATTAGGTATATACGTTATAATATACCCCCCCTACATCTTTCAGATATTAAAAAATATATCATTCGTGAATTCATTGTATCGTAAAAATAAATTATTTAATTTTAAACGAAGCTGCGGAAATATAACAATCAATCCCGTCTGGGTTGATTGTCACACGTTCTAAGATTAGCAGTAGCAGATTTGTTATGGACAACAAATATAAAAAATACAATTTTTATTTTAATATCAGTTCTATATTTTGAGAAATAATAGTAATTATGGTATTAATACAAATAAAATAATTATTTTAATCATAATATAATTTGTTTTTAACTCGTGATATTACTGCGGTAGTTTAGTAGAGTTAGCGTTTCAAGACCGGAAATTTTTCGGCGCACGTTTCTGTGGGATTACATACGTAGTATATAAATTCACATAAGAATCATACAAGCATTAAGATCCAGCTAGACCGTGTAAGGCTTTGATTTTCTATAGTTTGTGTTATCACATGTACGGTCCTATAATATATTATATAATTTGTTTTTGTTTTTTCAACTATAGTTTCTATATGAAAAATAATATATTTGTAAGTATATTCTCTCTAAAAATGTGTTATCTAAAAATATTAAAAAATTAATTGTCACCTAATCTCGTCTCATTTTGATCAATCTATCCCACATAGCCATTTTTAATAAAAGAGATTGTATTCACAAACTTTGATTAATTAATTGTAGCAAAGATCTTCTAAGATATGTCATTTTTTATGAATACAGGGATATCGTGATTAATAATGTCAAAGACTTGTCAGACAACAAAATAGGCGATGAAAAAAATGTACTTACCAACTTCATTTTCGTATAACAAATTAAACTAACCAAGACTCCTTATAAATCAAAGAATTGGTAAGAATACGGGCGTTAGAAGTCAGGCACAGAAGACGTCGCGCAAATAATACACTTATGAAGCTTGAAACTTCTTTATTTATCAACCGCGCTTACATGTTTCGGCTCATTTTTTAGCCTTCCTCAGAGTAAACATAAACAAACTAACATATATAAAGTAAAAGTTATCCTGTCATGGTGAGCTCCCCTACATCGAGAATTTAAATGCCAGAATTAAACAAAAAGAAAGAAAAGGAAAATGAAAAAGAAGGATAATATTAAAAATGTCGAATTAAAGAATATAGAAACTAATTTATCAAAAAATAAGCCGTATTATTCAACTTCACGTACACCACTTCAAGTGTATTATTTGCGCGACGTCTTTTTGTCGAATTAAAGAATATAGAAACTAATTTATCAAAAAATAAGCCGTATTATTCAACTTCACGTGCACCACTTCAAGTGTATTATTTGCGCGACGTCTTCTGCGCCTGACTCCTAACGCCCGTATTCTTTCCAATTCTTCAACTTCATTTTCTTAAAAATCGCTATAAATAATATATACAATGCTTGTGGTGCAAATATTTTACACAAGAAATTAATATTATATCAGCAATCTACAGTAAAAAAAAAAGAGATTTTTCTATCATGTCCTGTTTGAGTTATAAGCATTTTGACAATCCAACCCTGTAGGACAACTAGCCCCAGTCTCCCCTACTTCTTAATTCTATAACATAACCACCCTTTTGTTCTATTTAATATACTACTAATTATATTAATATATAAGCCATGATATACCCAAGTATCGCTTTTTCGATACCGCGCGTTAAAGAACTAAACACGCACTTAAAGTTTAACATGAAAAGAGCATTCGTCGGCTTGAGCTTCTTAGCGAAGATGATTAGAAGTTTACCTTGGTTAACTATAAACATAGAAATTAATTCGCTTTAACGTCACCTGCAGACTGTAATTTTCTGCCGTGCTGCTCCTCGTCCTTTCGCCATCATTATGGTGCAAGACCTTACCGCACAATTCTTCGCTTCGTTTCAGAATACGATCGCGCGATTCTCGATTATCTCCTCATGTTCTTCCTATCAAGTCCAAGGTTTCCTGGAGCTATGAGACGCTGCATTGTGCCCCGGCATTGTGCTCGTAATGGACATCCGATTCGCAGAATAAAATGAGTCCACGGGGCCATTTCGTGAAAAGACCGGCACGGTAGACGACTGTGCGTGACGGTTAATTAACCCGCGCGAGGGTATTTCGCGTATTATTACGCTCACAAATAACTCCAGGGTAAATTTCGATATGTGAAGCAAAATGATAAATCGAACAAACGCAATCGCTATTCGCCGACCTGTTTTAGCTTCACAATTCCATAATTTACTGAGACTAAGCGTTAATTGGTGAACCAAATTAACCATTATTTGCAACCAACGACGCATCAATAGCCACGACATCCCAGTTTATAAACCAAACCGAAAATCAGCGTGTAGTCATTATTAATACCGTTTTGCAGTCCGCATATTTACGGACGGAATACGACGAAATGCTTGAAACAGGATTGGACCCGAGGCGGTTACGTTATGATACATTCCGTTTGATTTGAGTAACCTGATTAACTTCCGACGTGTTGATGCTGAGGTTTGTTTAATTCATTAATGATCGAAACGTCGATACCGTCTGCCGTTGCACAACACGAGGAAAAATATCCATTAATGGAATTTTATTATTGATCGCTATTTAACCAGCTTCTAGAACGCTCGTTACTGTTTTTGTTATTTTTTAATTAGCTCGTTAAAAAACAGAGAGCGCAGTATGTACTTCGTCAGACGAATGTTTCTACTTGAATTAGATCGAAAGTAATTGCATACTTATTAAACATAAATTAGCTAATTTAATAAGTAATGCAATATATACAAACTAATTATATTTTGAGATGAAATTCATCGTAGAAAAATACACTTTAAAACTTGAGCTTAAAAAACGCAATTCCGAGGAACTACTCGAAGATTCTGCCACTCGTGGTGCACGTGAAGTTTAATTAAGCGAGAATTTAATTTGGCTGGACGTAAATTCGCATGCGGACAAAATTTCTTCGGGCATTGATCTCGGACCACTATTGCGTCGCTATCATCTAAGACATTACATTCCACATAATATGGCCGTCGCAGCCACTCGACGCTTAAACGCAAAATTAATGACAGTTGCCAGTTGAGAGTCACGAAATAAATGGCGCGACTCGTTTGAACTTATAAATATCGTGTGACGGTAATTAATCATCTGAGTTCTTACAATTTTGGATTTAATCGAAAAAAGTAACAAACTTTTTCAAGAGTCCTTTAGACTGCCGTCCAATCGCGAAGATACTTCAGCGTCAGAACTAGACGGCAACGCCTTCTTCGAAAGCATCGGCATACTATTGATACCAACGTCGAGTCACTTTTACATCAGTACCAACGCCGACGTCTTACATACCGAAGTATAAAATCGGCTGCTCCAAAAAATTCGGGACTCGATCGTATAATCAAGTGTAATCTTTTACCTCAATGAATTATCTTAATTACAATTAATTATTGATATCAATATAGTTTCCTAAAAAGTGTTTGCGAAATGCTCGGACATAAATTTTTTTCAAGAACATGAAAAATAGTGTGTGATATAAAGCAAACGAGGTATATCTCCAACGAAAACATATAAAAATAATAATAAACAATAACAAATATTAATAAAAACTAAATCGCTATATAAATAAATACAGAAAAGAACCAAATAAGTAAAGAAAGGCCAAATATGCTTGAGAATAGATCTTGGTGCCTAATAATATTTATATGTAAATTTTAAATGCATCATCTAATTATGTAAACTGTGCTCCGATTACTGTCGGATTTGACGCAATCACAAACTGAAGCTAAAATAATATCACAAATTAAATTAATTGTCAATTTAATAATACTAATATAAGCATCTTACAATATTGCAGAAGATTTATTGCAAAAAATATTAATCCAGCCAGATTGTAATCTTATAGCGTATTTCACTGGCAGAGCTGGTGCGCACTCAGTGCACTTTAAAGCTGTTGTACACAAATCAACATGAAAATGTATATTTAATAAAAATATAGACATAAATTAAACCACGAAATCTTTAATATATTTTATCGTGATATTTGATAAAATATACATTGGGTATTTTATTAACTGAGATCTCTCACTTTTACAGTCAGATTAGGTTAATGTACAACAGCTTTAATGTGCACTGAGTGCGCACCGGTTCTGCCAGTGAAATACGCTATTAGAACCTCTCAACTATTCAGGATGGGTTTTCTAATTCGATTGCGGAACCATGTGATAATATTTATCAAACAACATATGTATATATATATATATATATAAAGAGAATACATTGTGCGAAAGGTCAATATATATAATCAATAACTTAAATCAGAAAATGTACACATATATAATATGTTAATTCGAATAAGAGTAGTATCATTCTTTAAAATTTATAAAATTAAACTATTTTTATACTTATAAAATTAAAGATGTTTCTAAGCTTTACAAAAATATTTTTAAAACTATATTGTTTTAAAAATATTTTTGTTTGCATTTATATTAATTTTACGGATTATATAGATAATTTTTCGCTAGAAAGAAATTATCAATTTTATCACAACTTTAGTATTTAAAATAAATAGAAAAATATTGTATTATTGATCAAATATTATTATTACAAATAACTAACCTTGCTTTAGCAAGCGATCATATTTTTCTTGGAAGAGTTATCTTGCGATTCGATGAGAAATGTGAGATGAAGTAAACGAAGAGAAATCTTCCTAGAAAACTGTCGTAAAAGGGAAACAAAAATAAAAGTCTATGACTTCTGGTTGAACGAATTCGACGATATTTATCATTGTTGAAACTTTGCCCGCTTTTTCGAGTGCTATAAAAACGTAACATCGTGCATCGCATACAAAAAATACATATAAAGAATGTTTTATCAAAAGAACGACTATGTTGAAAAGTGGCAGCGTTATACATGATGAATTGAGGCACGATGGTATATGAAATGAAGGGATTTACGAGAGGATACGTTTTCACGGAATAGAATGTTGATGGAGATTGCTCGCTGAAGTACCGAGTCTGAACTATTTCGCTCTCGCACGCGCGGTTTCTCCATAAACAATATGCGGCGGTGTTTGGTATTCTTGGAAGCCCGTAAGCGCTTCAATCACTCTGAAATTTTCCTTTGCTCATACTGCAAATTACGCTCGCGAGCTGAGCAAACATGTGGTGCGCCCAAGCATTATCTATTCTTACACGAGTTTCCATCAATGTGAAAATATGGATAAAGATTTTGGTGAAACGCAAAATATACACGTATAATGGAGTTATATCAAGTTGGAGGTATTTTGCTATGATAACCAAAAATTAAAATTGCAAAATAATAGTTAACAGGCTTTAACAGGTAAAATATTTTCCTTTTTTAAATGTCGAATCGTTTATCGTTATTATCTTTTTCCTTGCATAAAAAAGAATAAATTTCATTCCATAGAATTATCTATATTTGTGGAATTGTTCATGCGATAAGTAATTCATAATTGTTCGATTATCTATTAAAAGTATGTCAATGATTAACTCAATTAATGCCGATTAGCATTTTGAATATTATTTTCACAATTGCGTCGATTCTTGACACAAATGCGCGCTCAATTGCAACATCCTTGTCAGCACCTTTATTCGCGTTCAGAGAATGCACTCGACAATAATGGTCGGGGGAATAAAGCACGTGTGGTGGAACAAGAGAGGAATATAGAGACAGTCTGATACTTATGACACGCTTTCAGAACACAAGAAACGGGAGAAAAGGGGGATTTGATTTGTGACATATATCCTCGACGTTCTCTTCATCATTGATATCGATTTCTAGCAAAGATGGGCACGCCCGCGATATTCAATTGAAAGTACTCGTTCGTGCAGCGCAAACCAATGAAAATGGCAAGCAGCAGGTTAAACGAATGGCAAAAATTTACCTCGAAGGCTGAAATGCGCATAAAAGTTCGAACGCTAATTGCAAAGTTCTCGCATTTATAAGGATTTTGAAGTAACATAAAGTAGAGATTAAATCAAGAATTTTTTACCAAGAGAGAAAGAACTGAACAGTTTGTAAAATACTGACAATTGAAGAAAATAATTATAAATTGAAGTTGTAAAAAACTAACTTTCTGAGATTTGCAATAAATTTATAATTATGTATTTATATCTTGAAACAAATTTATTGAAGCCGTATAAAGCTGTAAAAGCTTTCTGAAATTTATAACATAATTATCAGAACATATATCTCGAAGCAAACAACGTGGGAAAAATATATTCAATTAATTACATTTGAAAATATATTGAAATAAAATATTATACGTTAAATAATGCAGATCTGAATGCATTTTTTAGAATAATTCTTTTCGTAACAAGTTTCGTAAAATTGATGGAGTGTAAATGACAACTGTTTAATAAAGTTATTTACGCATGTCAATTTGTTTCTTTTTCTTTTGACATTATATAGCGTCTCTATTTCGCTTGTTTGCACAGCGGTAAATCGAGTGGACTTTGACGGACAGCGTATACCGAAAAATATATATATATATATTCGGAATATCACGCGCGACCGGACTGTTTTCGCACGATGATAGACTGGGTGTCGATCGTACGTCACTCAAGGCGTCGATTCAGTGATTACATGTTTACCGTGCCGGCCAAAATACGAAAACGCCGAAGAGTGAAGCGACATACCAATTCAACGCTGAGTTCGGCCAATGATCGTGACACAAATAATACGATTTCGCGTTCCAAAAACGACAGGAATGTTTGTGAATGTTGCTGGAATCATGTAAGTTCGAACGCAAGTAAGCGTAATGCCCTTATCACGCGATTGGAGATTGCGTTTGCATTCACGTTTGCTTCTCTTAACCAATCAGAAAGGAACTGTCGACCAGCAGCTTCTACCTAATCGGTCAAAAGACGCAAACATGAATGCAATCTCCAATCACTAGTATGATACAACCATTAAACAGCATTAGATCAGTACTGAGATTTACTTGCACATTTCAGCCGATTTTCAATTTGGTTTCTGCTCCTTCACCAATCGGAATTTAGGCTGTGCGCGGGTTGGCGAAGTAAAGAACAGGAACTAAACTGAAAATCGGCCGAAATGTGCACATAAATCCCAGCACTGCTGATTAGATCGTAACGACAAGAAAAATTATACATCGGTAGTAGGAAAGATTTAATGACTGATTGGAGTTAAGAAAATTATACATCTCCTAATTATAGCGATAAACAGGAAAATATTAAAACACATCGCGACTACTACTAAAGCATTGTCCGAGCTGATCGTTAAGATTTTATTTATGTACTAAAAGCCAGAGTTGTTTTTATAACCTTTTGGCGTGTGAGATAATAACTCAATAAAATTGTTTACTTCTTGTTGCAGAAAACGAGGTTTGATGGTACAGGGGTGGAGGAACAATTACCACCACCGCCGTCGCCACCCCAACTGAAAGAAGCGGCCCAGCTGGATGGAGTTCCCAGACTGAATTCAGTCGACCGTATCCTTCATCCAGATGGTATTCCGCACATTAGTCATGAGACGCTCAACAAGGTAAGTGTGTCGAGATAAAAAAAATGCTAACTAACGATTAGATAAAAAAAGTCAAGTATACATAAAAAGGTGTGCAAATTACGGAGCAAAAATCAATTTTCTACTTAACATACATAGCATACATTAAACATCTGTTTTATATAAAATGCATTAAAAGTATCACGAGAGGAAGCGAGAGTTTGGTTTTCGCACGTTTAAATTTTGTCTTTTTCGTTAAAAAATTTAAAATTTGTCACAAATGGGATGAAGTAATGAATTAGAAAAGCTGTTCACACACACATAAAAGTCGATGAGTGGCGCATGCGTGCGCGAGCTCGAAATATTCGCCACCTACGTTTTCATCCCTGAAGATACTCACCCTTACCGCGGGATCGATGAACCCAGTTCTCCTGCGGTTGGTAACGGTTGGAAAACAAACCTTCCACGTTACCGAGTGCTACAATCATACTGGCAAACGTCAACAGATCATGAAATCTTAGAAATCTACGTGTATGCTTTATTCATGAAATTTTTAACACTTTCGCATATCGATCGTAATCAGAATAAAAAACTATTATCCAAAACTATCGTGAATTCCAACGATTTGAATTAAATTATAAGTAGCTTCTGTGAGGATAGAAATAAATAAATTTCGATCGATTCCGTACTTCTAAATTCCCGATGAGAATCTAATTCTGATTTTATCATAATAGTTTTATCATTCAAATCTTGATTAAACAATCAAGGATCACTATTCGCTAAATCACCCCTAGAAAAGGTCTGCTGCACCCTCCGACAGATGGCAGAGACTACGCGAGGTCATCCCGGGATTCCCCGGAAGGCCGCGCGGTCTCGCTACGGTCTGTCACGTGGTAAGATCGAGGTCTGCATTATCCTGCCCCCGTTGACTGTCCGCAACACGTGGACAAAACAGTTCGGCCGCGACTTTGCAGCTCGTCGGCCTCGAGAGTCGGACATGCGACAGGGCTCGTAGGTGGGCGGTTCGGTCGCGGTAGTTCCGGTGAATGTGCGGTGCATCGGTATGTTATCTGGTCCCGTTGAGACCGCGTGGCTGCAAGAGTGACGACGAGAGTCCTACATACGACGGAGAGTCTTGAGGAGAGGGTGTTTCCTCACGTTGGACCCGACGTCCTTGGAAACTTGGGTGTGAAAAACCGAAAGGCATTATTGATCGCACTTCGTGGAGTGCAATGTTTTTCTGTCGCCAGCCGTGGTCGATAACGAGGCCAATATAGGGCGGGATATTTCGCGGTCGTGTATCCGGATCGCTCGATAATCGGCGCGGAGTTAGGTACAAGAACACATCCGAATCGCCATAACGCCTTCCGGTATTTAATTGTTCGTAAGCGGTGCCAACCAGCGCTGGGATGACCAATCGACTGGACCCATCGAATTTTCCTGTGAATGCGTACAATTTTAACAGCAGCCTCGTTCGCGTATAAATAATACAGGAATTAGGTTAATTAATTCGTCGTGCGTTATCACGTCGCCGCCATTTCGACCAAATGTAATTACATGGTTTTAATTACAGAAATTTAGTGAGCGTATATGATATTATTTAAAAATCGCCTATATAATCACGCTTTGATAACGTTCACATTTATTTGATATTGTGTTAGACGTTGTAGATTTATTAATGATACTTTATTGTATATTTCAAACTATTATGTTTCGCTTTAAAATACTTATCGATATTGAAAATGCCCAAATATGCCGAAAATATAACACATTTTATTTTTACTTTGAAAACTGATTTTTCGAAATTAACCTTCAGAAACTTCGAAGATGAAATTTCACTGAAATTTCAAAATTCTTTGTAGGCACTCCACGAACGAAATTTATCGACGAGACTATTGATGTGTATTGAATCCATTACATTCGCTTCAGAAGGGAGGATCGTTAAATATAAATTATGCAGACGCGCAGCACAATGCGAGATAGCATCGCGCGAAAATTCAATGCACCTGCGTCAGAGGAGGTGGGTCATATTTGCGAGATTAATAGACGATCGCGAGTTACGGGCGAATTGAAGTCGCGTGGGAGGAGACTCTTATCGCTCTTCTAAACGGCGGTCGTTAAGAAAGAATGAGGCGCGCATTCCGTGGATTGCATTGTACAATCTCCTTTACAGCACATCGTCCGGTATATGATGCGATTTATGCGTAAGAAAAAGTGTAACGATATAAATGACATCAGTCAAGGTTTTTTATTTAGCGTTAAATTGGTTTCTTGCATTGAAAACATTTATCTTGTAACTGAGATGCTTTTCTTATCGCAATTTATATATTTTTTGATTTTTTCTAGTATTATAAACACCAATATTTTCAAGTAAAAATATCTGTCGGACGCATTAATCTTTTTGTATTACTCGCGCAAATAGAAGTTGAATCTTACTTTATGCATAATATGTATGTGTTCTTTGGAAGTGACAGCTCATTAACAAGGAACTATTAAGCGCATTGATGTTTTCTAAAAGTATTTAATCGATCGATGAAAGTCTCTTGTACTGTACCGGTAGTTCGGAAGTACTTTGATAATTTCCTGCGAAACGATTCTATCCACGAGACTTGCAAGTGCTCGCTAAAGACCAAGTTTTAGCTACTTAAGACAAGAAACACCGGTTATATGAAGGTAACTACAAACTCGTCGCGCCAAGAGGGTCGTTTCAGCGTTATACATAATTTATGTTGTGCGATAAATTACCATCCCCATCATCCGGTCTAACACGACGGGTTCGCTACGCGAACAGTGCGATAATATTATTTTAGCCTGACAACGATGATGCATGAATTTTCCGTGACGTCTTTTCTTTCTTTTTTCTTGCTGTTGTCTCTTCCACGCGAGCTCACCTTTTCCTTCTTTCCGAGTTCGTCGTGATTTATCGACGCATTTTTTTACACGAATCTTTCCAATTGCGACGCCGCCAAATTGAGGCCAGGTGAAAGAGTATTCCAGACCGATCTTGGGGAAAAAAAGATGGAAAAAAGAGACTGCGTTAGATGCAAGAAGATTTTATTAAACCTGTGCACGTATTAAATTTCATATTAACATATAAGGTGAAAAATTTTTCAGAGAATAATATTTAGAAATAATTTTTTATTTAAAAATCTAAAAACTTAAGAATCTCATACTTATGTAAAAAAAATAATTATATTAGCGAAAGATATTCAATTCTTTGACTTATTTCGTGCGAAAATGTTCTCCGAAACATTATGTGAATTTCCACTAATCTCGCAAAAAGTATAGCTTCAAAGAAACGGATTGAACATGAGGAAGAGATGAGGAAGATTAAGGTAGATGAGGGTGAGACAGTAGAATATGCTTCGCTCACTTCTTTCTTTTCCATGTATGATACCGTCCGATAGTCGACCTCTACGTGACCTAAAACGACCTAGATACTGCCTCCGCTGTTGCCCATTTTCTTGGCTTCTCGGTCAGCGAAACGTTCGACGATAAAAGTCACTTTCCTCGTACCGTCGAGACCTGATTTTTAAGTCGATGAAGTAACGGAAAATTTTCAACATCTTTTAATACCGTGAATAAAACTACAAAAAAAGGTCATTTCAAATAAAAAACCATAAATGTATTGCGATGATTTAACACATTAAAAAAAAATTGCGAGCGTTATTTGAAATGTTATAAGCGTTTATTGTAGTCAGAAAAAACATTGCAAAAATTGCGAAAGAAAATTAATGAGCAAAATATTTGCGCAAAATTGAAGAATAAAATTTCATTCAGACTATCAAAATATTAATTCGATTGATTACTCGCGTCAATTTATATTACAGAAGAATCAAACTGCTTGTGTTAACATAATTTGTCGGTTAACGATATCTGATGACACATTCATCACAGCTGATGACACTATATTAATTTACCCCGATATTATCTCGATATTCAATTTAATTCCACACATTGTATACCTATATTATTATTAAAATCCTTTAATTAATTAATATTTGTATTAATTGATATAATTGTATAAAATAATAATAAGCAAATAATTTGCACTGGGTAAATTATACGCTGGGTATATATCAAAGTGTCATGGAACAGAAATGAGAATTCTTTCTCTTGTAAAATTATACTGTGGAAAATCCAGCTTTAATCTTTTTTTAACTATTTTATGTGAAAAGGAACATTTTCCAGCATGCTCGATTTTTGTAGGCGACTACGTGCGTTGTATAATCGCGATACTAATTATTAATATGCACGCAATGTGTATCATTCAGCGAGAAAATCGGTGGAATTAGAGTGTAACGAACTCTTTGCATGCCGGGCTCCATTTGACATTTACTTTGAGCATTCGAACGTAACATGTAACATGGCACGACAAAATATCACGGATTTAAATAATTATTTAATAATCACGCAGTTATTTTTTATCGCGTGTAATCCCCGCGCGCATTTGTCATAATTCTTGCATGTTGCAAAAAAAAACATGCAAAGTTTATAATTTTGATGGCGATATCTCCTTGACATTTAATTTTATCGATTACATTGTACTCTCGATTAAATGTTAAACGACATTTTAGCATCTGTAGATTTTACATTATTTATCGTGAACTACGAATGCTCGAAATAATTTAATCAGAGTGTATGGATACAATTACAATTTCTTCACGCGCTCGCCGCATACGACAAATCGAAGAGATTCGCGAAAACTCTGAGCAAAGTTAAATTGCAGGCTGACTGCAAACTGTAAATCAGCTTGCGATTGCTCAGCGAATTGTGATTTAAACGGAATTGTGCGACAAAATTAAATCACAATTCACTGCGTGCATTTGATCGCGACATGTATTACGATTGACTTAACGTGCCGGTTTTACATTTTAACTTTCAATTTAATCGCGACTAATCCTTCCACGTAACTGCACAGATTAAGCTAACCAAAATTGCTATTTGATGCGAGAAAATACGTCTGAATCAATTACATTTTTTATCTGCAAATGAGAGTCTTTTATAAAGTCTTCTTAAACGCAAAGGCAATTTAAGCGCTATCACGTTTACGTGATTTTAAATGTCGACAGAAATGGAATACAGAATGTAAAATATGTCAGTTTCAACGGAATGTGTATGCATATTTGCTGGAAAAAAAATTAGGTTACTGCAGGACCGTATTGTGGAGCACGGGCAAAAAGAACGATTTTCCATTTTGAATATATTTAGCGGGACATTCTCGTGATACAAGTAAATGAATCGAGAGACTTCGTGAGACTCGTGACTTTGTGTTCAGTCGCGAACACGCGTGCCACGTACTTGGGGAGACAAAAATTCTGTTGCTTGATATCGCGACACGAAAGCAAGAACTGCGGGCCTTCGTAACTCACAAGTGGCTCTAGCGTGACTTGTGTCCGACAATTACTCTGCACTTTTTTCCGACCTCTCGACTTTTCCTTGATTATCCGTCCACGATGCTTTCGCACCTTTCGCGTATTTCGCCACATGTAGAAATGCTATTATTAATCGTAATTATCTTATCAACATTTTAAAATAATTCTTTTGTACGCTAATGGCTTGAATTTTTCTTTTTAAAGTGTTCGAATAACTCGGTGCTCAGTTCGATCATGAACACGCATGTTTCGTAATGTAAAGCGGAGACGGCAACTGCTGCTCGATATCGTGACATGAAAACAGGAATTTACGCTTTGCAGTAAGGATTCTATTTCGAATATTATATTATTTGAAACTGGAAATTCTTAAAAGTTTTGAACGTCTAAAATTCTTGAAAGCTTTGAATACTTAGAAAACCTTTTTACAAAAGTATTTGAATATCTGAAACGTTGAAACGCTTCTAAAAGTAAGATTGCTTTTTGTGACGTGTATGAAATAAGAGGTACATACATTGAACTGGATAAAATATTATACACTATTAAATTTATAATGTTAGATTATACTTAATTATTTGAATTATTTTTAATCATTTCTATAGATCTCTCTCTCTCGCCATTGCTTCTACACAATTGTTAATTTAATTAAAATAAGAGTTAAACAATTTAATTCAAGAAATGTATTAAATTCGGTTTAAATTTAGTTTATTATTTAAGTACACACATTAATATGAGCGTTGTCTATTTTGAAATTAAGTAATTTAATCACAGAAACGAAGCGATGCACATTTTGACACACATAGAAGTTAAAAATAACAAAATGTTATTTAATTTAAGAGATTGGGTTATCATTGTTTCTTTGATATCTAACAAGAAGTAAAAGATAAAATATATTTTTACCATCTCTGTGAGTTCTATGCACACTTAAATAAAATAATAAAATATATATAAGAAATGAAATTTATAAAAAACCTATATTATAACATTAAATTACGTGAAAATAATTAACTTATTTGTATCCGAAGTAATATACATTAAACAACGTGTATAATATTTTTATTCTTCTTGTTGAAATTTAATCGAAAACGTGGATGTTTTGAATACAAGTAAAATTGTCACGTTGTTTTATGCCAGAAGAGTTGAAAGTACAATTGACAATTGTATTTTCATTCATTCCTCGTGAATACACCTTTTCCTTTTTCATCTGCTGTAAATGGTCGATGAGATTGCGAACGATACTTTCACGCTTCGCAAAACTAAATGAAAGAGTAAACATATACAATGGACGTTACATCTCGTTGAGTGCTGCATCAGCACAGAAAAATTTCCATTTAGTAATAACGATCCGCCAGCGATCAATGTTTCCATTGAGAATGATTTCTCTTTATATATAGAGAATATCGCACAAAGCGGCGTATTCTGGCAACCGACTGTCAAATGGTACACAATACAATGGCCGCATTATTCGCACTAGGCTCGCCGTGGATGCTTTTAATTAAAAGTTTCTGTAACGATTTCCCGCTTTCTTCCTCATTTCTCTCCTCATTTTTATTTATCTCTCCTCCCCCTCCCCCCTCTCTCTCTCTCTCTCATTTCATATCAAGAGTGCTCTTAAAAGCGATACAGTAGTAGACAATATAAATTTGAAACGATTGCAAGTGTCATTCCACTGAATTGCCCATGACTTCGTATTTTTCAGCGTAAACATTCCCAGACATTTATCGGAAACGCTTGTAATTCGATTATTGTTTGCTAAAAATAATGGAATTCCGACCTGTTGTCTTACGTACGATATATGCCACGTGAAATTTCATTGTGAACTGTCAAAGTTGACCGCGGAAATCGAATTTCACCCGGTAACTATTTGCCACATGATGAAAATATCCATAATTCAGACTTTGAGAAAACTCAAGAGAGATCTAAGGTAAAAAGGGGATTAAGACAATCTTATTGTACGAGATTTTTATCTCGTGTCACATCATGTGATTGTTATCATTTCGGTAAATTTTAAAACGCATTTCTGATGTACGAATTCAGCTCCCTAAGAACGGCAATTAACAATGTAATTCGCGCATCCCGCGAAAAACTCTTAGGGTGTACAGGGCAAAATTTTAATATAATAATGCTTTAAGATAAACCATTACAGAGAGCTTTGCTTTGCGACAACTCCTAGAAGTAATATCCACGACAATGCGCCAACTCAAAGTAATCATTGTCAGCATGATGGAACGCCAGTCTCGGCGGCTCTCGCTACGATAACAATGCACTCGTCAGCGTCGAAGTGCTCGACGAGGGGCCGGCGGAATCCCCGAAAGGATTCCAGCGGGATTGTCTCGGGGTTGCGGATGCGGCCTCTCGGGGGTGGATGCAGTTTTCGCGAGGTGGCGGTATGGTTCGCCCCGCCAGTCGCCGCGCAGTCGGCCGTACTGACGCGAACATACGTATGTAGTTCTCTTCACATGTATTGTAATACGGAACACGAATACACAGGATCGGATAGGTATATACACTATGATACGTCCATAAAAGGGAGAGAGAGAGAGAGAGAGGATGAGGACCACCTACACGTGGAGACGCACTTACACAGCGCAGCCGGCGATGTGCCCGCTAGTGTTCCAAGTGCTCTCAGTGACGTAGGTCAGTGTTCGCGACTACGGCCCGCAAGCTCACCCAGATTAAAGCTCGCGCATCCTATCGTGGGAGGCGAGAAGGAGCGCCGTTGTCTCCGTATGTACGATACATGCGGCGTCCGATCATGCAGAGGCGCGTACGTAAGATGTTCTCGCGCGAGAGCGCGGCCGTTCATTACGAGGTATTTAAAGAGTGTCTCGCCTAGTGTGCACGTGTGTAGCCGTGCTTACAAGTGCACAATGTTGCGTATTCGTCCGTTCTCTTGCGTCGCGATCACCGGACAGAGCCAAGTACTTCAACTACGAAGAGACTTTTTTCTTGTTCGGTAATTATTCCGCATTCCTTTTCGCGCGTTGATCGCGTCCTTCTTTTTGATTAATCGTAACGGAATTTTTTAATTTATTTTGAGAAATGTAACATAATGTTGATACATTGCTCAATCAGTTTACTTTTCTTTCTCGTGTCGTATTTAACGAGATTAGATGATGATACTTTTTGAAATAAAACTCTATCTCTCTTTTCGATGCTTTATTAACGTTCGTTATCTCAAAAATTAAAAAACGATTATAACATTATCCGACTGTGAATTTTAGACCACGAACGGAATCAAGTGATTCATATAGATTTTTTGTCGTTGAAAACGAATCCGTAAATGAAATTGCTTTATCGCGTCAGATTTCCGACAAAATTAAATCTAAAAGTGCAAGAAATGGTTTTTTGGTACCTTTGAGTTAAGATATTTATAAAATGTGACGTGATGGAGTAATTTCATTTATGAATTTATTTTCAACGACAAAAATCTATAAGAGTCACCTTCTTTATTGACTGCTTTATGCAAGAAGCTATAGTTATAATGAAAAAGAGTGAATTTAAATCCGTAGATATAAATATAACATTTGAGAACCGCTTATGCAATTTAAATAATCACTTGTTGGTTGTATTTTTTTACAATAAATGGGATGGCGGAAAAATAGTACAATGTAGTATTTATTTATATGCATTTTTTTCCATAAAATCTCTTAACCATTGTTTCTTATAAAAAACCACCAATAAAGTAGATGACTCTTATAGATTTTTTGTCGCTGAAAATAAATTCGTAAATGAAATTGCTCTATCACGTCACATTTTTTAGATATTTTAGCTTAAAAGAACCCAAAAATATCATTTTCGGCATCTTTAGTATCAATTTTCTCAAAAACCCGATATGATGGAACAATTTTATTTACGGATTTGTTTTCAGCGATCAGAAATCTATAAGAATCAATTGGTCCCGTTCGTGGTTTAGAAGAAAAGTTTAAATTTGTCAGACAGTGTAATTATTAATTATATCTATTATTATACGTTATTAACAATCTTAAAGAATAAATTTTGAAACGTTTATAAATAAAAAATGTAGGAAAATGTTCATATAATGTAATTGTATTGTTGCAATCTACTCTCTGTAACAAATTGGTATATTGAGATTTATCTGAATGCCTTTTTGTGGCAATCAAATTTAAATTTTAACATCAGAATACATACGAACTTCTACTCGAGAGTGAAAGATTACTTTATATAGAATTTAAGATTTGGTTGTCTTAGGATAGTCAAACTTGGAAAAAAGTTTGAAATTCTCGCATTCCCAGTTTTATTTGTCATTGTGAAACAATTCTTGCACGCATTGCTATAGTGATCTCATTAACAAATCAATTTGCACTGCAATGTTGACCTCCGCTTGTTTATCATTGCACATCATGCTGCCGTTCGATTCTGATTATTGTCAAAATATTTTATCAATCGATCTCTCATCGTCATGTCATCGATAGTAATGTCGCGTAAAACGTATCGCGTGTACCATGCGAGAAATACCGAAACGCACGTGTTAAGACTACGTAATGATTTACAAACGTTGTGTCGATCACGCGCTAGTGATGCAGGTCAGCGTTCGCAGCGGCGGTGAATTTAGAAGACGCATTTTTATTTTATTGAGGTTCGCATCGTGAATGCGAATGCTTGAATCTGTGCCAACTAATTCAGACAAGTTAACATGATGAAATTGATTGCTTAACCTCGATAATTAAATTAATCGTTTCAAAGAAAGTTTTTGAAAAACATTAATTTCAATTAAATCAATCCTAACAGAATGAAGTGTGAATCAATCCTAACTCTCATCTTTTCTCGGCTCGTACATTTCAATTTGGTTAAGATGCAACTTTTTCCGGCGATTTATTTACTTTAGCTTTATTTTATACCGTTTTTTATACCGTTTATTACGTTTCTTCGACGAACGGGGTATCGCCTTACCAGAAGTACAGAATAAATTTCTATTTATTCACATAATCTATTTATTGGAACAAAATAGAGGTTGCAACAGAATTCAATTAAAGCAAAACGTAATTCGCCAAATGTATCTATTCGCACAGCACAAGTAGCGTTGTGAAACAGTCTAACGAGGTCGCGTAAATAAGCAGGCGGTGTGTGCGTTAGCTGATAATAAACTTTGAGGCAATAGAGAGATAACGATGTTAATATCGTTGGTATTAACGATGTGTTTCACCATTGTGTTTCGCCATTGCGATTTGTCGAACAACGAGCACGTGGCATTTATTATTAGCATGTTCATCTCGACCGCGGAAGACGTGATTTCCTGCGATATTCACGCAGGTGTTTCGCAAATCGCTAAGTCGCAAATCGTATACGGTACGCATACGCACGTGTGCGACGGATGTGTCTCGCGTGAGATGATTATGCATTTATATCTCGTAGAAACGCATCTTCGTAACCAGAGTGAAGAATATCGCGACGATAAATCATTCGCCAGTAAGAAACTTGAATTGAGTCAATGATTCCTCTTCGAGAACAGCTGGCATTCGGAAGCCAACGGATCGTAATTGGATATGGCATGTTGATTACGCATAATTACAGTGAGATAACAGAAATGCCATTGATGCTTATCTTCTCTTATTCTATTTCCAAGATATATTGAACAAGATAGAAACCCACTTTAAGTAGTTTACAATATAATTTATCGTAAAAGTCTATCTATAATTTTATGTGCGATTATAATACGGAAAACATTTCAAGAATCAGAAAGTATAAACATATAAATTATATAGAATATATGATATACATATATAAGACGTACCAAAGCAAAGTTGCAAGTGTTATCTTTTTAATATTTTTTAGGAAAAGAGGAAATTTTAATTTGGTTATTTAGAAATTATCGTTTCAAGAATTTCACAAAAATTACCGTAATAACTGAAGATATAAGTAATTTCTGCAACAATTTTTTAATTAAATTCACAAGAATAGAATTTTTTAATTAAATTCTATTTTTAAAAATTGTGTTAAAATGATTAAAATTTTAAAACGTCCTAAATCCAAATAAAACGTAAGTGAAAATGTAAGTCTTGCTAAGTGTCATATTAAATCTATTACTTGCAATAACTAAGAACAAAAGAATATTAATATATGATAGAACGCAACACTTATAATTCATTTATACAATAAATTTTAGTATTTACAATATTTTGTAGCACGCTTCAGATCGTAAATATATACGTGATATATAAATAATAAATATTATTTTGAATTTTGACACGAATTATAAATTGTTTAAAGTAATTGTTAAAAATATTTTCGCTCTCAAAAATGAATGTGCATACATATTTATGATTTGATATTTATAAAACAATTTTGACGTGGGTATCTTTTATTCTTATGAATATCCTTTCCGTATTTGGAATCAAAAAGCTTAAAAAAAACGAACGATATTGTGAACTATTTTTAAAGAAATACGGACGACGAGGTAGTACAAATTTAGCATTGTGTCTGTGTGCAAAGGCTTCGTGGCATCCATCGAGAACATCTGATTGAATAATTCAAATCGTTTATCGATCCCGTGGTGGGAAAGGATCGTCCTCATAACTCTTCCTAGAGAGCTCTTAAAGTAGTAATGGAAGGTGCGCATTTGTACGCGAGTTCCGGCTTTTGCCATTGCGTTTGAAACTAGCGAGAAAATCGAGAAGAAAATCTTGTCGAAGTCGTAAAATCTGCAACTTTATGAATATACCGGCGATATTATCGCGATTGTGAGTTTTCAATCGGACCGCCGGGTCGCGTTCAAGCAGCTCGTGCGTGGTATCGACCAACTTCCATGGCTTCACCAGAGCGAGCTACAGATCTGTGATTTATATGTGGGAGGGTCCGTTTATCGACTACTTGGGATAATAGCACAGCTATAGACGATCTTGGCATTTAACCTCTTTGGATTTCCTATTATTTGTTCATTACATGACTTACAAGAACAAATCAGTTGTCGCTATCGTGATATAATTTCTTATTGAATTGTCAGAGAATTGATTAATGATTAACTTAAAAAAAAAAGAAAGAATAAGTTCCTCGTAAAAACTTTTTATGATGTTTAACATACATATATTACAACTTTAATATAAATTTAGCATTGAATTTTATTGAAACGGGCTTGTCTGGTTTCAATTTAAAAGGAGAGGAATTGTGTTAAGGGTTAATAGGTCAATCTATATCCTGAAGCTACTGAATTAGATAGTCAATATCTAGACCTGAATAAACAAATATTTATTTTAAAAGAGAGACAAAAAGAGAGGAATTGCAATATATCTAATGAATTTTAAAAACATATTTCAAGTATTTTAACGTATAAACTACCCTCGTTTGTTTAGTCTTGAGCAATGAACGATCTCATCATTTTTCCTTTGAGTCGCAATGCATACCTTAATTTATTGCGAAGGCTGATCGTTTACCATGCGCATGATGACCGTGTTTTATACGACTTCAAAGTACCTGAGAAAATGTACGATAATTAAAGTCACCCCGTGGAAAATACGTTTTTATGCTGCGAAGTCCTCGCTGTACTTCCCATAATTACAGCACACCCGGAAACTTTGTAATCACCTTAAATTCTCTTTGCGACCGTTTCTCATCGTACACTAGACAAATATCGTGCGAATATATCTCTGAAGTACATATTTTTTTATAATGCATGCGAAGAAAGTCTAGAATGTTGAATATGGCAGCATTAATCTCTATTATTTTCTGTACCATCCGGCATTTGCAAAGTATAAATTTTTGTCAGGCGATTTAGAGTGAAAAAGAGGGAAATAATACTCATGAAAAAGCACTCCTAAATTAAAGTCGCTAAATTATTTTAAAAAGGTAGAGAGAGCTTTAATTCATCATGACACTCTCCAATTAACGTTATTCAGACAGTTCAGTCCATATTCATGTTTCATCTATATTCCAAGTCCATGTTCATGTACGCACATATAGAGACGGTCAATATCGATTGCACGTTACATTTATTGTATCCGGAGTCGCGATAATGACCGATAACATAGTCGTCGAAGTTTCGAGCACGGTGACCCAGCTGCAAATTGTCGAACCAACTTTTCGTTCGTTTCTCTTCCGTTTTTCTCTTTTATGATGATAATGAACTGACGTTAACCCGCGCATTAGTTTACACACTAATTAACGGAATAACAGAAAACTCGCAACTGTCTCTTTCACGACAAAGATCTCCTTTTATTTATACTTTAGCTTCTTGTATTTTTGTTTAATCTGTAAGGTATCAATTTATAATTAATTGCAATTTATTGTCTTATTCATGTAAAACTATTGTATATCTTATCTTTATTATCTTACACCTTATCTTTGTTAACTTATACTTTATCTTTATTAACCCTTTGGCCTACAACCACGAGTGAGACTCGTGGTAAGGAATTTGGTAAGTGAGACTCGTAGTAAGGAGTCTGACTCGTGCTTATTGTTTATGGACCAAATTCCTTACCACGAGTCTCACTCGTGGTTGTAGGCCCCAAAGGGTTAACTTTAATTAATAATACCAATCTCTACGCTTCAGAACAAACGAGAAGATAAATCTAATATTAACCTTTAAATTGATAGGTGGAATATTCAGAACATCTCAAATAAACTTTATTTTTATAATTACATATTTTTAATAGTATGTTATACTTACTTATTATTTATATTCTTATATAATAGAGTTATACTTACTTATTATTTATATTCTTATAAACATTTTTACTTTATAGAAGAGAAAATGCAAAAATAATGAACTTTAAGATTTTTAGGTAATACTTTTTATTTTCCTTTTCTTGAATAAAGTTTTTAAGATAGCTATGTGTAGGATATGCTGTGCTACTTATTTACTTAAAAATTAAAAATTAAACAACAAGTTATCAATAGACTTTAAGCTGAATTAACGATTGAAGGTTAACATCATTATTGCGTTTATTTTTTACGATAAAAAAACCTTTTAAAGCGGACGTGTACAGATATTTTTCAATTAGTGGAATTCACGTGAACTATTCCAATATCCATGCTACCGACGTTAGAAGTTACGTCGCGTTTACAGTTGAGTAATTAAAACAACCGCGTCGATTAGTCCTCCGTCTGTGGCAGACAGGCGCGATCCATTCACGTTTGGGGAAACATCGATTAGTTTTGCACGCACAGAGGAACCTCCGTTGGCAATCAATTTGTTTGCTAGTTAATTTACGCGCGTTTACGAGCAATATAAGTGGTAAGAAATATGAGATAGTCGTCGAATTTGACATTCGTATTTTAATGAGGAACAGAAACTGGTTTATTTTCTTAATTTATTTCTCGAATATATCAGAAACGAAAATATAGAAATGGAATACAATTTTAGAATTAAAAATCTTTTGACGTTTACTTTATCGTGGAAAATATTTGTCTAATTTCAGTTTTTTTTCGATAGATCTGTGAACTAATTTGAACGCATAATCAATTGAATAATGAGTTTCTCGATTTTTTTAATGTTTTCAATATTGCAATCTATTTAATTCGTGGCTGCTTATGGCACAATGAAAGAATGTACGGTATAAATAAAAGTTAGGCCACGTAGAAGAAGAAATATCTAGTTAACTGAACCGTTGGCTGAGCGAAGCGATGCGATGTCGACGAACGGTGGCCATTGCTGTTGTTGCCGGTAACTCGATTGCATTTCCGTTAGGTGCACCTTGAAGGACGCATTGTGTCGTTCTTCTTTTCTACCAGGACAGAACTCGATTTCATTTCGTTGTTCAGTAATACGATACACATTATACGCTTGAATTGCTTTCGTTGGTATTGGTTTCTCCAAACTTTAAGATCCCAAATTATTCAAACTTATATACTAATTTGCATTTTTTAAATTTTTGTCAGAAAAAAATTGACCTATTGATTATTTCTTTAATTAAATAAAAATTGATTATTTAATTAAAGAAGTTTGCATAATTTTCATGCACTTGTTCGCTAAAATGACTTTAAAGGAAATAACTATAATTAAGTTACTGTTTACGAAATTATGCTAATGAATTGCGCTGCAATTTACGAAGAAACGAGAAACGATTATGTAACAAATTACTACGGAACGTATAAACTACTAACTGAAACAGTTCAAAAAATACCGACCAATTAGTGGGAATACGCTAAAGAGAAACTCGTGCGTAACTGAACTAAATCCAATTGGGTTGTTGTTGAAAAAAATGCGGTACAGACAAAAAGAATAATGGAATGGAATAATTGTTTCTGCGACCGGGGAGAAACATAATATTTTAAAAGTATTTATATTTGAAAAATATTCGATTTGTTAGATTAATAGAACCGATGTAAAAATAAAACTAAATTTGTATGTTTTTATTTTTAAAATATGATTGCGTTTTGCAACATTTCAACATCAATCTGCACTTTATTCGAAAGGTATTGCAGTTTCCGGTGTATGTGCGACATGCAATTGTTGAGAATTCCTTCTATACCGACCTCTGCACTTCGGTAGACACCATTGCTATCAGATGTCGTCCCCTGTTTCATTATAAGCCGCTAAAAGCAGAGGAGAATCTCAGGAACTCATCCGAACAATTATTTGAGTTTAATAAATCAACGAGTTCAATATATTGTGTGAACACTCACATACATTCACAGATACACACATTTTTATAACTGTAATCTCACAATGATATCATTCGATACACTTTTAATGATGATTTTGTGATAAACTCTTAACAAAAGGATTTTAGTTAAAAATCACTTAGAAGTCATGTCAAGAATTTATTACAAAATTATTAAAGTGTATTGAATGACATCATTATGATTTTTCCTAAAATGACTTGTATCTACTTGATGTCATTTTGATTTTGTGCTAATTTTGTGTTCTACTTGGGAGTTTACACAATAAACAATTTAAAAAAGTCGAAACAAAATATTAAAAATTTAATTTTTTTTAAATAAGAATGGAAAATTACGAAAAGAAAAATACGTATAAGAATACTAAAACTCATATATGTTTTCATAGATAATGGAATAACATATTGCAGGCTGAAACTTATTTTTTTCATTTTAAACTAAAAATTATTTCAAAAAACTTGTAGTTATATAATATACCAAGTAACACGTAATATCACAGTAACGTTAAATTCGTTAGTTTTAGTCAAGACATTATCTTATCTTAATTGACCTTATCGTGACAATTGAGTGTTACTTGGTTTATTATATTCATATAATTCTATAAAAATGTCATTTAGAAGAGAGAGAATATATTATTTTCAATATTTATATGTCTTTTTACGAAGTTCTTAATATTTATTTATCAGAAATATGAAAAATAATACATTGAGACTATTAACGAAATGTCTTCGAATCATGTGAGCTCTGTAGTAGAAACTATTTATTTATAAATGTGAACGATATGAAGTAATTTAAGACAATGAGGACCGAGAAGGCAAAGGTAGTGATAAATAGAGAACGACAGAAGCAATCATTGTCAGGGTGAACAATCTTTTGATCGTGCGATTAAAAGTTACATAACGAGAAGAACGATTTCGCGTCAACGCGAGAAACATCGTGCGCGTCTTTGCAAAAATTGAACTTGTGTGTGGCGATTTGACTCGTGATCGACGAGTGATTCGGGTTACACCGAATGGTTCGTGGTGAGACAATCGCAGTGCCGACAGTCGTGTGAAATTGCGAGAAGACGTTCTCGAAAATATGCCCCCGACTACGCCGACAGATCCAGCCATGTGCTCGCTCTGTCCGCGTTCGAAGAAAGCCCATCATCCGAAAAAGCTCGTGCGCTTCGACTCCATCGTCGACACGTTCTCCATCTCAGACTCCAACGCGACAACCAATGAGAGGGTAAGCGCAACGATATTTTATCTCGTTTCATTTTCGAGGTCCAAATGGATGTTTGCAATTCTGTTATGTTTTAATGACGCTACTAAATCAGTTACAAGACATATGAACATATTTTTTTATCAAGACATATTAAAAATTATAGAATATCATATAAATTACATAAAAAAATCTGTTAAAGTAAATTTTAGGACACGTCATATTTTTTGCGTTAATAATAGGTAAAGTAAATTATCTTTTATCTCGTGTAATTAATTGTTGTTTAATCGCAGTGCATTTATCAAACATAGTAATTAATTTGAAATTTTCTTTCTGAGGAATTTCAGAACGATGTTTACATTAATATATCAATAATTTGCACACGTTTCGTACTACTGCGGTATGATAGCGGTTCTGCCATCAATGCGATATGAAGATATAAAGAAGATAAATGGAGGTCTTACAAATTTTCTCATATTATGAAATTTTCGCGGAATTTCAACGGCACGGTTATCGATATTGCTAACGGTTAATGATGTGTAAATGTTAATGTTGACGCGATAACAAATCGACCATTACATTAGCTGTGTCTGCTCGCCCCAGATTCCCAACTGACGCAACTAATGCATCTCCGCAACGGGTGGTATACCTACCTATATCTTGTGAAAATGTAATTTTGTAAAAATCTCGCGGGAATTTTATACTTATACACCTTCGACATTTTAATCTTTAATATTTAAATCATAAATAATAATGATCAATGACTTTTAAATCAATCAGCAATTGTTACCTTCCTTTATGCATCATGTGATTTATGTCTCCTTTATATTTTTACAAATAATCCCTGAGATTCTCTTATTTTTAATGTTTTTGAACGTGAAGATTAAATCGCAAGAAAAATAAAATTTTACAATTCGAAGTTTTTCGAATTTTATATTATGTGCGAATTGTAATCTACACTAGCTTTTAATAAAGAAAAGTGGTACACGTTTTAAGAAAAGAATTTAAATCATTTCCAAAGAAAAATGATAAAGAAGATAATATAACACTGCAACAAAAGTAATGTCTACATTACTTTTAAAAAACATGAAACAAAAAATTTGTGATTAACTTTATAAATTAATTTGTTTAATACTATCGTAATAAATAATTAATTTTAAACGTACAACTTTCTTATATCTGTGAAGTTACCACCGCCATTTTGGAAAATAAAAAAAATCAAAATTATGCTAGTTCTGCTAGGCTTGTGCTAACTTGTGCCGCAAATCGTAATTCGATGACGCAATTATAATAGTTTATTAGAAAATTGCAAATTAAGAAATAGTCGCAGCACCGCCATTTTGAGATATAAAAAAAATTAAAATTATGCTAGATTGTGCTAGGCTTGTGCTGACTTGTGCCGCAAATCGTAGTTCGATGACACAATTAGTTTATTAGAAAATCACAAATTAAGAACTGAACTCGAATTGTAAACGATGGATATTCCAAGCGGATACTGTCTATGCTGCAACTTCTAGGCGGTTAGGCCCCAAGCGGGTAGGATATGATTTTGTTTTTGTTCGGGGCGGCGTAGCCCCGATAATTGCGTCATCGAACTACGATTTGCGGCACAAGTTAGCACAAGCCTAGCACAATCTAACACAACTTTGACTTTTTTGTCTTGACAAAATGGTGATGTTAGGACTTAAAAACGGTTTTTTTCAATTTTCGCTTCATTTTTTGAGATATCGAAGTGCGGTTTGCGGCACAACGTAGCATAAGCCTAGCACAATCTAGCTTTGATTTTTTGTTTTTCAAAATGGCGGTGCTAACTTCACAAACATACTTTCTTTCCGTCTCTGCTGAATAATTTTATAGTTTTTACTTGTGTCTCTTTTCTTATGGGGATGCAAAATGAAAGTATGGCCATCCTTATATTTATTACAGATACAGAATACTTCACCATTTGATTACTTGTACGTGCGCATAGAAATCGGTCCTTATCGCATTTCGACGAGTCGTGCATTGCAAGAAGCATCCGCGAGTGTACTTCCTCTCTGCTATCTTTACGACTTTCCTATCAGTAACACGACACGAATACGGAGCACGTTATATACGCTTGGGGCATAAATGATGACTGTGCCAACCCGTCCGACCTTGCAAAAATTTCCCTCGAAGAAAGCGCACGAGGGGGATACAATGTACACATCTTGTCAGCTCTTTTATAAGAAAAAAATTCCGGGATATTTTAATTTTCGTTGTAACATTACGTTATGAACGTTTATAAACATTTAACAAATATCGTTCGTTGTACATGCAACGTGTAAATTTCTATACGAAAGTCAATTAACCTCTGAAATTTATTCGGTTACATTCGATAGAATATGATATAGATTATTCGTGTGTTATTGTTACAAAAATGTTTTTATGTTTAGTAATCAAATTTTGTACCGTGTACATAAACAACGTATATTGCTGTTACGAGTAGCGTTGAAAATTAAGATCGAATCATTTATAGGCATGGTTATTTTTATTTATTTTTAAATGTATAATTATAAATAATGAGAGAATATAAAAACTGGAAAAAGTTATTGTATCTTGCGTAAAACATATTGCGCGAAATTATAAGCTGTTAATTGTATGTATATTAGATAGCAGAATAATCTTATTTTTATTTATTAATCAATCTGGATGACATTATTTTAATGAAATAGCGAGAAAGCTGCTAAATAGTGTTAAATAAAACACTCTGTTTTTATAACGATGAACTTTATTGCTAGAACAGATTACACACACACACATGAAAGATTCTATTATTTTAACTCGATAAATGTAAATGATTTAATAAAAAAAGAAAGTAAAAAAACAAGTCTAAATATTTTCTGATAATTTATTAAAGTATTTATATTAAAGAAATTTATTTGCTATACATAATTTTTGTCTACACCTAAAGATGTAATTGCACTTAAAGTTTTATAATATAATTTTTTCAGATATTATCCTCGATTTTTTTATGTTTACAAAGACTTAGAGGATTTTTCTGTTTATCAAAAAATTTCCGCATCTTATTTCAACGTAAAAAATATCGTAGATATTCCGAACGCTTTTTGACACTCCTCTGAAATCGAGAGTTTCCCCAACGCGTCTTTCATAAAATATATAAAAGGCGTGTTTTGAGAAAATCAGCAATAGTCGCTAAAACAGCAGGTGGCCGATAATACTCTCTTCCCCAGAAGCTAAACCCACGACTGCTGTTCTTTTATGATAATACCATCCGTACTTATCCTGATGTTCCCAACAGATGTAAATCATTGATACCACTCCGTTTCTACAATGTCTCGCAGATACCATTATCTGCCGCTTATTTTTACTTCCTTAACTCTGTATTCACTTGTATTTATTAATTAAGAATCAGTATCCCTTTTGCCTCAACCTTTCTTTCATTAAGTTTCATCTCTCTATAGAATTCTTATAAACATATTTTTTCCCTTATTATCTCCCTCATTGATACATAATATTCAATCTTTTGTGAACATAGATTTAAAGCTAATTGTATATTCATGTCGCGTGTTTCAACGCCATACTTAAAAGATTTAGTTAAGGTGCAAAGGGGGAAGGGAGCGAGAATGAACAAAGATCAGGTGTATAGTCGTGTCGACACGGAATCAGCTAGCACGTAAAGTGGCTTAAAGAGCTCTCAAGTGACAAAGACTCGACCTACCCGAACGACAAGCCGAAGGTTCCTTCACTCTCCATGATTCTCGTCTACCAAGACTCACCTGATGACTCGCTCCCTTTTGAACTCCACATCCTTCCTCTCTATTCCTCATGCGCAAGCGTTTTCATGGTAATATTATCGAAAATCAATTTATTTCGTCGATTTATCGAGCGATTGGCCGAGTTACGAGACGGTGGCCGATTAGCATAACCGCATTGTCGGCTATTTATGCGCCAACGAGTTCAACGCTCGAGGAAAGATCAGTCTCATCAATTCGCCTTAATTCCCTTCTCCGCTCGCGAGATCCATCATTTGTGGTGTTTTGTTATCGCTTAATAACTCGTGAAGCAGAAATGCGCGAAGCAAAATCAATTATACCGATTCAATGCACAGTTTCGATTCGCGTAACTCTCATCATTTCATCGTGAGCGAATCACGATGGCCACATTCACGAGAATATTATCGGACGGGAAGATTGCTCGCCGTAAAAAGCGCTGACACTCGTTGTAAATGAAAAATAGCGGGCGTAAATTACGATTTATAGTCGCATGTTTCGTTCTGTTGCTCGTTGCGGTGATTATACGACGTCGATGAAGTAAGTGTTAATCACCATTTGCGTATTCGCGCGTTTTTCGCTAATTCCCATTTTTGCAGGAAAATTATACGAACTTATTACAAACGCGCTGACAAACGTTGAAAATGACGATTTGAATGCGGGAGTAATGGGCCTCTTGCGACTCGACCCTTTTATTATTTGAACATTAAAGCAATGCTCTGGCAACGTAATAACTTTTATACACAATTCGCAACGAGAGCGACGCAAAATGGTCGCAATTAGGTATCTTATTTTCCACATATATGTATATTGTACACTACAGAAAAAACATAGCGGTAACAACTGTAAAGATAACAACTGTACAAGTTTTATATGTGGAATTAATGCAACACGTAGTTAAATAAACTATTCATATTAAATTTCAACTAATTTTTTTTTAGTATTAATTTAAATAGCGACATTGTGTTGTTGGACAATTCTTATTTAAATTTATTTAAAAGAATCTCTACTATTTAAAAGAATCCTATCTCTATTTATTTAAAAGAATCTAACAATAATTAATTTTAAAGCCTTTGCATATTTATGTTTTCTCTTTCTTGTAACTTTATATAAAACTTATCCGTATGTAATAAAATAAAATAAAATAAAATAAAATTTTTATTGATATTTTTTAATTGAATAAAGTTTTATAGTTGTAATAACTAAAATAGTTCATTCAACAGTATGTACATGCTACATATAAAATTTATATATAGTTGCCACCTTTTAATTGCCACTACTATATCTTTTACTTTGAGTGTACATGCTGGTATTTGAAAATGGAAATAAGAATTCCTCCAACTTTTAATATTGCGCTTTATGATACCGTTGTTTGCTCATGGAACGTAACTGTTCATTTCTTTTTGCGCCTTTGCGCAAAAGTATCGATTTCTCGCATTATATGTTTGAACTTATTTATCCACCTTTCTTTCTTGTCTTGTTAATAATTACAAATTATTTATTCTGTTACAGGTAAGTCACGAGTTTTTCCTTCCTGTTGACCTGGATAATGTGAGTAATTTTTAAATATTTTTACTTTGGGGAACGGTGTACCCCAAAATCGTTTCGACTAACCAGTTGCACACTAGAAACAGCTTAGCGATATCAAAATATCGCTCGGCGGACCATCTGTCAAATTGTAAAAAGCATTGTATTTTATATTTTTCATTATTATTATATAAAATCGTCGTATAACGGCTATTGGGCGTGAATCTTCTATAAAATCTTGTTACCAAGTGGTACCGATTGCTAACGCAATTCATATAGGATATTGATAATTTCTGATTTCCGTTGATCGACAGCAATTCCATGCGATAGTTTCAGTTATTACTAAAATCTGATATATGCCATAAGCCAATATTCTAATTTCAATTCACTGAATCCATTTCCGAGTATTTGATCAATCTCGTTAGAATCAATAGAACAAGAGTATTCTATATATTTGAATCGACTTCATAATTCGTCAGTAAAGCAGGAAGTTAGAGCATTCTCTGTTTCTACTAAAGCGTTCTTGGTAATCAGTTTCCACGGAAATTTAATGTCGGTAGAACAAGGGGATAGAATGTTCTCTGTCTCCGTCAAGTTCTCGACATCCGACATGGCACATATTGTGCATTATTACTGTTGATAGTAAACCGTTCTTTATCTTCGTTGAACGTTCTTGGCCTTGCTTTAGTAACCAGTGTATGCAGATTCTTGGTCTAACAATTTATTATATCAGCCTATTAAATCTCACACGCGCTAATGCTCACGCGAGAATAAATTAACCATTGCGATTGTGATATTAAAGAACTGGCATGCACTATGAAAATACTCGTACATACAGAGCATAATATTACATATATATCGAGCGAACTCATTCTTTTTTCATCAAACTTAGTCAAACATACGAATCAAATTTATGAAATTGTGGCATATTAAAATTAGGGATTAGTATACCCTTCTTAGCATTGATTTTCTATCCGATATTATCATGCCTACCATCATGCCTGCGATTCCATAGAGTCCAAGTATACTCTTACCAAGTTTCAAGTATATATACTAGTAGGTATACCTATGCTTTCATAAACAGAACAATATTGCACAAGTTTATATACCTTATAAATTATTATAACAGATTTTTTATTTATTGCCTTTTGTTTGCCCTCTAGGCCGCTTCTCAAATTCTAAATCCGACGAACTTTAAATTTTCAATGTTTTGAGAAAATCGATTTAATTATAACATATAATTTTAACTAACTGTGACAGATCGATTTACCCTTTCAGTTACTAAGAGTGACTATAGTCATCCAACACCGGGCACTTGCTATACATACTCACTCTCTCTTCTCTCTCTCTCTCTCTCTCTCTCTCTCTCTCTCTCTCTCTCTCTCTCTCTCTCTCTCTCCCTCCCCTCTCTCACGAGAGCGACTATAGTGATCGCTCGCTGTATAAGGGTGATTATAATTACCCGTCAAAATTTTTGTATGGAGACTTTTTATATGAATATCCGGTTTTGCAATATTAGTCTCATATTTTCCTGTTTTATACATTATCATTATTAAATTTATTATTAGATAATTTAAAAAATTTATAAATATATGTTTGTTCATATTTTGATAAATATTATATGTCAAAGTGTAAACAAATGCGTATTTTTTACTATTATATATTAATAAAATAAACTTACTTTAATACATTATTTTATATTTATGTAAAATATTTTATCTTTTTTAATCTTTTCGTAACGAATATCCACTATATAATGGTCATTTGCGAAACTGTTCCATGTGCTATACAGGGTGTAGATTCACACCCCATATACTGAGAAAAAAATACTTGAAAATTTATTTGAGATATAATGTTTATTTCACTAAAATATATCCTTATTTGAATACATGAAATAAAATTTTATTTCCAACAAATAAACTATCATTCTTTATAATTAACGAGATATATTTCACAGAAATGTATGGATGTATGTTTCGTTACTACAGTCAAATTTTTTTGAACTCGTAAACATTGAAGAAAACATCATAATATGTAATATTTGCTTATTCGAATATTTTGACTTTTTTCTCAATATATAACGTAGTAGCAATTAATGCTATCATCACGAAAGAGTTAAATATGACAGTTGATTCAATTATAATTATTTTATTGATATAATTTCATATACAACAGTTGTCTTAAATTATACAGAAGAGTACTGTGTATTGTTTATTCATTTAGTATAAAGATTCACTTGCAAATTATAACTCAAAAGGATATCTTTACAATTGCGCATAACATTTTCAAAGATACTTCGATAATAGTTCGTCTAGATCAGCGTTAAATAGCATAGTCGATGTACACAGAGCAGCGTATACGTTGTCGAGCACTTTGCAGCAAAGTGAAATCTTTCGCCGCGATCCTCTCGGTCGTTTCAGGGTAACTAGTTCGCGGAGCGCGAGGCACGGGATACAAAGCGCTCGTTAGAATTAATTCGAAAAGACGCATGCCACTCTGTGCGGGAACAAAGTTAGTTCTCGGTGACAAAGGCGAATACGACAAAGATGGCGCGGAAAGTCAGTTTCAAAGCTCTTGCCTTGCTGCCGTATGGCTGTGTCGCGCGGAAAACCAAGACGAAATAACAAGACGTGTCGTTCGGGGTGGAAATTGCGCTTTTGTTTCCAGCGCGAACTTTCATATATATATATATATATATATATATA